>NC_044050.1:4521849-4694349 GCF_902167405.1 Gadus morhua | reverse complement strand
GGCTGCAGCCTAACGTGTTTGTGGGTCAATTTCTTTCATATCTGGCAACCTGGGGTACTCAGAGAATAGTCAATCATATTAATTCAAACAAAGCTAACATCCCGACCCGGAACGAACATTTTAAAGGACGACATGCCTGCTGAAACATCAGAAAAACTGATTTTCGACGGCATGTTTCCTAAATCTCTGATGACATTCCATTGTGATTTTATGATCTAGTATTGTCAATTTCTTACATAAAGCTCCTTAAATGGAAAACTAATGGCCAGTTGGGCCTTAGCTTCCAGATGGTGCAGGATCAATTGATCATTACTGCTGCTCTCGGTCTTCAGATTGTTTTGACTAGAGGTTTGGTTTTGAAGTAGTATTTGCAGCCACACACATCACCAGCATTGCAAATTGGTTATGGGGAGCAAAATAAAAAGTTTGATCCTGTGATAATTTTCGTGCATTGATGTCAACTTTCTCGCTTGCTCCATTTCAAATGGAAAATAGATGACAATTTGAGCTCCCCCTTGCTCTATTTAAAATGGAAATACAACTATCATTCTATTAAGAACCAAACCATTGACTTCTATTCAATGGGTTATGTCATTTGCAATGCTATGCAGAATTCCATTCAGTGCATAATCTAACTAAACAATGTCAACTTTAACCAATTTGCCAGTAATCTGGAGTAAATGGATTTTATCAACGTATAGAATTCATTATCATTAACATTTCACTCTGTTCTCACAATTATGGTTACTTGACAATTTATTAAGCTTATTTGTTGAATGGATTTTCACAGTCAGCCTCATTATTTTCCTACTTCATCTTACCCTAGCTTTTATGTGTGCTTCTCTCATCCACTCTCATCTCCCCATAGGTTTGGCATGTAATTACATTTGTATTGATTTATTCCGTTCTTCACCAAGTTGCTTTTTATTAGCGGTCAGTAACAAAATAGACACAGTTGCAATGGAAAGCAGAGAGGAGAAGTAGTGCAAAGGGCCATGCATCAGAGTGTTTAGGACAAACCAGGTGGCTAAGGCCGTCAGGGCCATAAAGCAGCCAGATTGGGATGGATCTCCGGAGCAAGGTGTTAATGCTGCAACAGGCTGGCTAGCTTTGTGATTGTGGCAGCTAGATGGTTTATGTAACCAACGTTTTTTTTTAGGTAAGATAGATTTTTTTATAGCAACCTCATTTTAAAATTGTAGTTCTGTCTCTCGATTTAGCTATGCATTGTCTGAAGCAGGGAGAATGGAGAATAAAAAACATAAATGGTTAGTTTGTCTTAATTATAACTATAATAAGTTAGCCTTAATACATATATCCAAAATCAATTTCTTGAAATCATGTATGATGACTCCATGCTTTCTTTATCCCCCCACCTCCAACAAAAAAAGTAGGTCATGAAAGGCGGTAGTTAAACATGTAGACTAAACTCTTGCTCTTAGTTTCCTTCCTGCTCTATTGTAATTACCGTCAACCGCAATTTCCCACTTGGCATTCATAGTACTCAGATCAATACTATTTATTCCTTTGACTCATGAATGCATTTAATTTCAAATGCATCTCCCTGTTTATTACCTCACTAGCTGATAAAACATCAAATTTGCAGGCGTACAGTTTCATTCTATTCTGTTCTAAGATATATTTTTATATTAAATCAAATTAACATGGAAACTGGAAAGGTTCATGCTAACAAAAATCAAAAGGGTTATTCGTTTGTTCAAAACAAAGAATCAGTTTGCCATAAGCATCCCTATATCTAAGTGTGCCTTCTGATTGGCTCAAGCTGTTTCCCTCCAGAAAAAAAATCCCTGAATCCACCTATTGCATTACAGAAATCTAGGGCCTACACTTGTTCCCATGGAAACAATGCTAATACACTGTAAAGGAATAAACTATTCATTTAAAAACGCATTTTGGTTGAAGCATTCCACACATGGTGTGAAAAAATTGTCATTGCGTCTGTTTTTGGGAACATACCAGTTCAAGCCTTGGGACACGCCCATATTCTATGCCATTTAAAACAGCAATATTTCGAAGATCGGTTGGAATACGCAGTGAAATTAATTGATCAAAAAAATAAAAGAGAAAAACCAAAGAAATAAGCATGGATTGATTTCAGTTTTTATGTGATGCCATCGAGGGATGGCATCGGTAAGGCTGGAGATGGCAGGGAGAAGAGCCTCCCGTGTCCCAATCTCCACAGACTGGTGAAGACATGGAGGGAGAGGGCAGAAGGGGGGAGGGTGTGGGAGAGATGCACAGAACAACATGGAGATGTAATGCAGAGATAAACGACTGAGAAGCAGCAGAGGAGGGTGTGTTCAAATTAAAAAAGGAAAACAATGGGGACGGAGACATTCAGACCGTAAAAAAAGAGCAGGACATTAGAAGAGATAAATAAAAGAGAGAAAACAAGAAAAAATGAAGGCAATGAGAGAAGAAAGGCGAGGAAAGAAGAGGAGAGGCATTCTGACAAGCGTGAAGTGGTAACAATGGAGCCTAACAAAGAGTAGCCCAATGGAAGCATCAATCACAGATTTGGCTAAACCCCCACCCAAAAACCTTTCCAAATAATTATTTAATGTTTTTCGTTCTTTCACCCCTCCTTCCCCTGACCACCCTCTCTGCCTCCCTCCATTTCTCTCTGCCTCCTGCCACTCCCACCTCCCTTTTCCCCTTCATCTTATGAATCCCTATTTTCAAAACAACACTGACTATTTGATGTGTGCTCCCTCCTAGCTCTCCATCCATAACCATGTCCTATTTTCTTAGGTTATCCCACCTCCGTGGTCTGTTGTCCAAAATCAGATGCATCCCAGAATATACTATTACCAGATAAAAACATCAATAGGCTTTGAAGCGATAATGACCACAGACGAGCCCGAACGCTCAAAATTTTATTCAGGAAAAAATGGATTCATGTGGTTTAAAAGACTCTGAAACGGGTTCTGCATTTTCACTTTACATTTTTTATATTTCTTGTCCCCCCCATCCGTCCTCTCTCCCTTCACTCTCTGCATCATACACAAAGAAATCATATCTCATGCAGACGGATGCATCACCACACAATCCTCAGATGAAGGAATGCAAGTTAAATGGCAGGATTCTTTTTAATTGCAGTAATTCCAGCCCTTCCTCTTACCTTTCTGGCTCTGGGAATCATCCATGTTGTCCTCCATTGTAGCAGGTTACAGTCCTTTTGTCTCCCTTTCGTTTTTCAAAAGCCGTTTAAAGCCCCTTGCTGCCGCTGAGCACAGTATGTGTACGTGTGTGTGTGCATGTATGTGTAAGATGGTGACCGTGCGCGGAATTGTGCACCCCCCCCACCCCACCCCACCCCACACACACACGCGCAAATGACGGCGGCTTAGGAAAGTCCCCCTCCTCTTGCTTCCCACCCTGCTTCTATCTCTGTTCCCTCTGTCTTGTTGTGATCCAGCATTCTGTTTGCACTCTGCTTTTAACAACATATATGCTATTGTTGTCACCAATATTTATCCTTGCAGTCATCTTTCATTCTTTCTGTCTATTCTACCTCATTTAATTGGATGATTGATATTTTATTTTCCTGCCTGTCTAGTAAGCACAGTGAAACCTGTGCTGAGGGCTTTCATATGCATTTCATATTGAAATAATGATTAAATTGTTTAAATTACATTATATACCGTCCACTTTGTGGGTGATTAATTTTCAAATAAAAAATAATAATTTATGAAAAATAATGAAAATGCCAAAAAACAGGTAAGTGATAAATGCAAGTCCAATAACCTGGATAGAGTATTGTAACAGATTATACCTCTTCAAAGGTCCTATGTTGACATATTTTAATGGATTGGCTGGAAAGTTTATCCATGTGTGTACCAAATCATCATCTTTGCTAACGCAAAATGAGGTTGACTTTTATCTATTATTTTATGCCAGGGACGTCAACGTCCCTGGCATAAAACCCAACTATGTTGGGCTGAACCCAACTATGTTCTGTTGGGTTCAGCCTCGCTCATTGAAAAACAATTGTGGCCACCGATAAACATCACACAAACCTGAACATTGTACCAATACGTTAAACCACAAAAAATACAAAATCTAGCAAAGAAATCTATAATTCTTTGTCGGTAAATCACCTCAAGTTGATCCTGTGATACTTGTGGGGCATTACATTCCCTTATAGCAAACCCCAACAATGACAATATGTAATCTTTCTTTTTTGCTGGTGATTTCACGTTGTTGAAGATGTACTCTCCTACATTAGAGTGAGACAGTTCCCCTTTAACTATGTGCACCTCTGGCATATCCTCTCCCACGTCCTCCAAAACCACCTCATTATTTAAGAGGCCAACCTGCACTATAACCGGAGTTACTATAGAGAGCTAGGCCATTCCCGTTGTAATGTGACAGGAAAGAAATGCAGTACACTTTATTTCAACTGTACAAGCGATATCCACTGCTTCTGGTCAAATTACAAAATCAACTGGCTGCACAACAAGAATGCAGATGGTGCTGATCCTCAAAAGATACCATTATATGCATCATTAGAATAAAGAAGGCAAATATACTGCTTCTTAAGTCGTTTTTACACTGCCAAATATGCCCGTCTTATACCCACCTTTTTCCTGGCATGGTCTGCGCATTTACGCTGACCGAGGTGATATACGTGCTTGATTTCGCACCCCAATTTACCCTCTCGGACCCTGCACATATTGGGGGTTTAATTTCATAGAAATGCGATTAGACAGCATTTCAGCAAAAATCTGCGAGCTGCTGATCATGTGTGAGCAGGTAATGCAGTCGCATTTAACAAAGACGTTGAAAGATGGCGCGATCTACGAGAAAGTAGCAGAGGAACTTTCCTTGCAAGGCTTTCATCGGGATAAAAAACAAGTGTTGGCGTTTTTGCACTTGTAAATAGTTAATCGCATTTGTAGCCTACACTCCGATATCGTCTCCTCATTCTTGGATGCGAGGGGCTTGAATATAAAAATGTCAAAACATTCCCAGTATGCAAATTATTATTCTTCTCTCCGTGCATAGTCCCGCCTACTCCGATGAACCAAGAAAGCCGAATCCTTGACGAAGGCGCAATATACCCCCTTGGTTTTACACAGGCAAGACAGTCAGAGCAATCAATTATTGGGTTAGTCCGACAATGATTGGATTTTAAGATGCATGTAAACACCTTAGTCTGACTAAAATCGGACCAAATCTAGTTTCTCATAGTCCGATTTAGACCCCCATATTATTCAATTGAAAGTCGCATTAACCCTGCATGTATACATTCAATTGGATTGGAATTGGATTATGCGTTCTGCGCAGGCGCGAGATTTTTTCCCGGGGCTGTGAGCCGGAAGTAGAAAGAGAAGAGTTGTGTTGTTGCCACCGTCGGACATCGAGAATTGGCGATTTATTTGAAAAGGTGGTAAAGAAGGTGGAGGAAGCCTGTGTCGTGCCAATGTAGTTACCCCCTATAAGAATAGTATCCCCAGCCACGGGAGTGCGCATGCATCCAGTGCACCCCGTTCACCCAAGGCTGAATTAAAAGTCAACATCAACTACTTTACAACAAGGTTGTAAAGTAATAACTACGTAGCCTGGCTCCACCCGCCTTAGTACTTCCGCTCAATTTTGATTTCCCTTCAGTACTAGGTCTGGGTCTGCGGTATGTTAGTGGGTTTTCTCCGTCACAATTTTCTGCATCCAATCAGCAAACAGAGGGAGTGGCTGAGAACAATGATGTTAAAGTCAATTCTCGTTGACGGACATCTTCACGCAAGCTGTTTGGTTTGTTTACAGAATGCGCGCAACGTGATTCCCGGCCAAATATTAGTGATTGGTTATGGCAGCTCTAGAGTGGCACTGGGCAGACCCAATGGTTTTAAACTTAAACAGACACCCGCCTTCAAGTGAGTTATTTGAGTAGCACCAGACTCTCTGTGAAAATGAAATGAAGTACGAGAGTCTGGTAGGACCAGGCTAGTAAATTCAGGCAGGTCTGTCAAAATAAATAATTTCATCTTCCGACCTGCAGGGACGCGGGAAGTCAGTCCGAGTGGGGGGTGCTGAGAGAGTCTATATAATGACGTCATAATAAATGCGGCGCAACATCCAATGTTTACAGAGACGAGATGACGGGTGACGTCACATTCAGGGCTCCGCTCTGATAAACACTTGTTTAAATCAGAGCACACTTACTGGTGTGTAAAAAGACAAACTCTGCCAACTAGCCACTGTTATTCACAAACGTTAGCAAGTAAACAAGGTGGAAATTAGACTCAACTCGGCTGATACTGTGCTGAATTTCACACACTAACAACATGCCGACAAGCTGTTGCGGCCAGGAGGTTATTTCTAAAGGTTGTGGCATCCCGCCCCGTAAGCCTCGGCTCGGATCAGCCTGAGGGTTGGTCCTGGACGGCGTGTACCGCCGTCACCCACCAGACGGCAAACGAGAGCAGCCCTTTCGGCTCCCCAATCAGGGTGATTTGGTGACACCTGGCCGAAAGCCGAGGAGGAGATATAAAAGGACTGACACTTGGACAGCATGGCACAGCACGGCAAGGGGGAAGTGCTCGTGTCCGCGAGAGGCTAGAGGCCCACGGAGGCCCTAGACTGCAAGCTCCTTGGTTGACTAAAGTTGATTGTTAATAAATGCCTGCAATGGCTTTAACCCTCACTAAACGCGTCGTTTGTACCAGTAACCCGGCTCATTCAAGGAGCGGGTTGCCACATATGGTGGAGGATGCGGGCACGAAGATCCCACTACGACCCCCCGCTAGAGACGCCGCCGCTGCCGCAAGGGACGCTGCCGCAAGGGACGCTGCCGCAAGGGACGCTGCCGCAGCCGCAAGGGACGTCGCCGCCGCCGCCAGAGACGTCGCCGCTGCCGCAAGAGACGTTGCCGCTGCCGCAAGAGACGCTGCCGCCGCCGCAAGAGACGTCGCCGCTGCCACAAGAGACGCTGCCGCCGCCGCAAGGGACGCCGCTGCCGCAGCGGGAGACAAGGCCGCAGCGCGAGACCGGAACGGGACGGCGCCGCCGGCCGACGCGGACGTGGGGACGGGTCGGCCCTGTATGCTGGCAAACTGTTGGACGCAGGGTCCGTCCCGGAGCCCGACCATACCAGCGAGGGTTATGAACCAGGACACGCAGGCCATGGTGGACACCGGCAGCGTGGTCACCCTCCTCCGCCTGGACTTGGCGGGAGGGAGGGAGGGGAAACCCATCGAGGTGGCCTGCGTGCACGGGGACATACGGTCCTATAAGACCTGCCATGTGGTCGTACGGACACCACAAGGGGTGTTTACGGCACGGGCGGGGATTGTGCCCCACCTCCCGGTTGCGCTCCTAATTGGGAGGGACTGCCCGATTGTCCGTCGGCTTTGGGACCCGGCGCTGGAGTCCCGGGGCAGGAGAGGTGTGGTCGCCACCGCGGCAGGAGAGGCAGCCGCCGCCGGCGCAGCGGGAGACGAAGCGGCGGGAGACGAGGCGGCGGGAGACGAGGCGGCCGGAGACGAAGCTGCCGGAGACGAAGCTGCCGGAGACGAGGCTGCCGGAGACGAGGCTGCCGGAGACGAGGCTGCCGGAGACGAGGCTGCCGGAGACGAGGCTGCCGGAGACGAGGCTGCTGGAGATGACGCAGCCGACGCAGACCAAGCACCTGACTACCCGGGGCTTAGACAAAGGGTGGAGGAGTGTGGCATCCCGCCCCGTAAGCCTCGGCTCGGACCAGCCCGAGGGTTGGTCCTGGACGGCGTGTACCGCCGTCACCCACCAGACGGCGAACGAGAGCAGCCCTTTCGGCTCCCCAATCAGGGTGATTAGGTGACACCTGGCCGAAAGCCGAGGAGGAGATATAAAAGGACTGACACTTGGACAGCACGGCACAGTACGGCAAGGGGGAAGTGCTCGTGTCCGCGAGAGGCTAGGCCCACGGAGGCCCTAGACTGCAAGCTCCTTGGTTGACTAAAGTTGATTGTTAATAAATGCCTGCAATGGCTTTAACCCTCACTAAACGCGTCGTTTGTACCGGTAACCCGGCTCATTCAA
Source organism: Gadus morhua (assembly GCF_902167405.1). Classification (NCBI taxonomy): domain Eukaryota; kingdom Metazoa; phylum Chordata; class Actinopteri; order Gadiformes; family Gadidae; genus Gadus; species Gadus morhua. The sequence continues at coordinate 4,686,309 of NC_044050.1, read as the reverse complement.
GGAGCGGGTTGCCACAAGGTTTACAAAGGAAAGTGACAGTAAAAGAAAGCCTTCACTTTCATCCAGAGTTACGAGTTGTCTGATATGAGGAAAGTGACGATTTCTCCGTGAAGTGAACCGTCCCTCTTTGCTCTTTTTTTGCCAACCAGTTTATGTGCGGGATTCCAGAATCAAAATGATAACATTCAACGTGTCTATTAATATGGCCAGCAACATTTTACACCAGTTTTAGAATGTTTTGCACAACAACAGATGTTGAACGTCAAGGTGCTTAGGGTGCTGCAGCACCCTAAGCACTTCCCACTTCCCGCGTCCCTGCCGACCTGTTTCTTTATTGTCATCTTTATTCAATGATTGCGCCGCGGCCGAACTAACAGCTGTCTACTGAAAACATCTTTCTCGAATGCCGCCTGAGTTTGTCGTTGCTGGTGACGTAAAGAGGTCAGCCGGTGGCTCTATTACCACTAGTTGAAATGGGTATAGCGCCACCTATCGTACCGCGGTATGACATGCTTCGGCCAATGATCGATTTTCTCACCGCCATTTGCAGTTGTCGAATTGAGGAGCATAGTCGAACTATAGCTATTATCGGATTAAGCATTGCATGTAAACGTACTGAGTGAAATTGCAGGGTGTGCCAAGCCACGACCCTACCGGCTTGGGAGTGTAAAAATGCCTAAAGATACAAATATTTCTTATCATTAAAATTCTTAGATGAATTGGATAGCAATGCTAAGTAAGTGAATAAAGCTTGTACATGGTGAGTAGTTGGTAGCTATTGTTGCATGGGCATGAGGAAATTACCATAATCTGATAAAAATAACCCTTTTCCACCTAAATGGTTCGATTGAATCAATATAATGACCAAAAAGTGTGGCTGCTTATCCACCATCATAAAATGACCACAGAATGATTAGCTTGCATAAAGTAGATCTTATGGAAAATCCCATTGAAACTCCTTCACGCTTCACCGAGTACACTAAATTCGGCCCCTGGCGTTCCATAAGTGGTAAAAATTCTTATGAAAGCATCTTTGGTGTAACCCATTTTAGATACAGTTTTGCCATAAAAGATTTTGCACCCCATCAATAAGGATGGGTACCGGGCCTTCACTTTCCATTCCAGCTCACAATTGTTTGGCATTATTTATTGCCTTTCCGAGCTCTGGAAAGGAGCTTTGAACTTCTTCAACTGAAACAGCCAGAGAATCTTGCAGGGGCGGGTTCAGGTTATGTTCAGCTGGGGTGACCCCTGTCGACTCCTGCACCTTCAGGGCAAAACTGAACCTTCAGGGCAAAACTGAACTGTGGCAGATGTTTGTCCCAGTGTTTGTGATTTGTTACAATGTATGCCAAAAACAAAGTTTTAAAGGTATGCTTTACACCAAATAAATGTTGAGCCCCAGTCAGAGACAATGTAGGTTGGAATTCCCTACTGGGTCAAAATTCTCTGATGATCTGCAGGATATTTTCTGCAGTAAACTTTTTAGATGGAAAAGCTCACTTGGAATAGCAATCAAAGGAAACCAGGAGATACAGGTTTCGGTTAGTGCTCTATTGGAAGGGGCACATCAGATCCATTCCAGGCATTTTTCAGGGATGAGTTACGATTGGTTATTGAAGCTTCCCTGCTATCCTCCACATCCAGACACATTTTTGTTCAGTGAACTGGAAGGATTATGCCAGAGATGGGGACTCAGGATTCCGACTTGGCTCGAGACGCAACGAAGTCAACAGTGCGACTCGCAATAGGCGTACGTTATATATTGCACGATTTTCATAAACAATCCAGAAATATACTGTAAAATCAATTAAAACATTAACTATTTAAACACAATACTTTAATGAGCATGGAACTGTCTAACTATGTTTTAATCCAAAGTGTCACGGTTAGCGGGTGGCAGGCAGGCAGGTAGGACCCAAACGCAGACAGTTCGAGTAAAAGGATCATTTATTAACTCAAAAAGGAAAGGAACACGGTTGACGTGGGTAACACAGGACAGAACTCACCACAAACTAAAATGATCTGACAAGGAACAAAGGAAAGACAAGGGCTTAAATACAAAACACAGACAGGGCACGTAATGAGCAACAACTGAGACACATTAGGGAGGGAGCAGTAATCAAACAGGAGGGAAACCTGACATGGGGAGAAACAAGACTGATACCAAAGTAAAACAGGTAACACACCAAAACAAGACAAGGAAACAGACAGACCATGACAGTACCCCCCCTCAAGGGTCGACTACCAGGCGACCCACAACATGCAAAAAAAAAGAAAGTCAAATCCAAAAATGTCTGGAGGCCGGCATCGGCGAAGACGAGGTAGATGGCGGGCCCCTTCTGGAAGGTCTGGAAGGTTCAGAAGGCGGAACCCCTCGGGAAGGCAAGGTAGAGGGCGGGCCCCTTCTGGAAGGTTTAGAAGGCGGCACCCCTCTGGAAGTCGAGGTAGAGGGCGGACCCCTTCTGGAAGGTTTAGAAGGCGGCACCCCTCTGGAAGTCAAGGTAGGGTTCAGGAACCGGACAGGGCTCGGGGACCGGAGTCAGCTCAGGGGCTGGAGAGAAATGTTGAACCAGATGGCACTCCACACTCAACACCCCCACTCTGATAGTCCATAAGGCACCCTCCAACTCGGGCCTTGAAGCGACAGCGCTGCACGTACATCCCAACACAGCCTCCAACAAAAAAAAAAAAGGAAACAGACAGACCATGACACAAAGTTTATTAATCACAACCGAGGTAGAGGACCCAGAGCAGCGTAGCTGTGCTTTTAAAGCATTTCCGGTATGTGCTGCTTATTACTCCCAGCCTTCAGTCTACAATTATGTTTTATGGTTTCTAGTTCTTAGTATTATTTCCTTTATTTATTTTTATCATTAATGTAGAGTCAGAATTCCATTATTTCCAGCTATGTCTAATCACTCTCCTTGTTCGTGTTGTGTTCTTTCAGAAAAAGTAGCCGAATCAGTATCATTTTTTACCTCACTTTTTAGTAAAGGTTTGGTCTAAGGTTTGGTGTTCTCTTGATGATGATAAACCTTGTTTCCGTACTTCTTGACTCTGCCGCAGCCTAACGTTTTTTGGAGACCTCTGGCTTGAATACTGGACTGATAATCTGTAATCTGAACCCGTGCTTCTAGGAAAGACTTTGAGGTAGAGGAAGGTTGATTATACCTGCCTTGTGTGTTGAGTGGTGCATTGAGTGTGTAACCCAGGGTAACTGACCTAAACAAATAAAAGGTTAAACACAGTAATAAATGTATAGTGGGTATCTAATATAGCATGTTGCATTAAGCCAACTACAATTTAAAAACTATAAACATGGCTATAAAGTAAAAAACCTTTGTTGTTATTGTACCTTTGTGATAATATAATTGGTGTATTGCCCTTTAGCGAGTGCAACCGTAGACAACCAATCAGAACGGTGTAGCGTCACTTGCGAGTGAGTGAGCGCGAAAAACCGGAACGGACCAGTTTGATGCGGTAAAGACTAGCGACAGACAGAAAAGTTATAAGAGGAGAATAACAAGAGGTAAAAGAGAATAGAGAAAAGCGATAACAAAGCAAGGTTTTAAAGAGCATTGAGCCTCATTTTTTCCCTTTTGTTTTTGGATAACTTTGGATTACTTTATTTTAACGTTCTATTGGAGAATTCTGTGATACTTTTTTCTATGCCACGGGACTCTGTTGTTATTCGGTTGAGAACTCAGTTTTTTTTTATTAGGAGGATTCGGTGTTATTTTTTTCTATGCCACGGGACTTTTGTTGTTATTCGTTTGAGGACTCGGACGTTTATTTTTATGAGGAGGAGATCGTTTGGTAGAACAGAACCGAAGAAAAAACAAGATGGCGAGCTACCCATAGAAGACGTCAATCGCGAGCTGTAGCTCTCATGCTGCAGGACCACGCTCCTGTTCTTGGATAACTGAGGAGTGTGGTAAGACTAATTAACTTTCCAAAAGTGTCTGCAACATGCAGTGGAGCTTCAACTGAAGTGAAGGATTTGACAAAAGGACTGATTAAATATTATGTTCAAAATTGAAGTGTATTGATCCCAGATAATGCTAGTTTTCTTTTCTTTCTTTTTTTTCTACTTGATGCACTAAGTTGTATTTTATTGTATTTGCATTTCTTTTGTTTATTGGGTATTTGGTGTTTAAAATAAATAGAAAATAGTACTAAAATCTCAAAATTGCACCACTTGGATACAATTAGGCTATAGTTAAATTGAGTCAACTAAAAAGCGAATAATAATTCAAATAGCAACTTAAAGTTGCATCGTTAGAAATATTTTTATTGACCTAAATAGGTGTAAATCAACCCAAAGTGAACCAAAAGAGGGGAAATACTTTTCTTTTTTTACATATTTGATTTTTTCTATTTTTCATGGTTTATTTTTCGAATGATGTATGGATTCACCATTTTATTTGCTTCATAAATGAACCACAGTTCAAACTTACCTCTCAGTCTTGGTGTGTCGTTATTAACTTAGTCACACACTGCTCCTTAGAACCTAGAATCTAGCCCTAGCACATGTAATGATCAGCGAGGTGCTACAAATGTGGCGAGCTAGCCAGGAGGCTAATTAGTTTAGCATAAAGGAGCCATAGAACTTTTTGAAAACCGTTGTAGACTACTTTAACCAGTAGATATCTTAGTCACCCAAGACTGATAAAATTAGTTCAAAACTGTAGTATTGAAAAAACCAAATACATTGGATAGAGAAAAAAATGGAACTTTGTAACAGATATGATCTTAGAGGTCCAAATTGCCTCTATGTAACTGGTATTGATGACTCATACACAGTAAACAAAATCACAGACGTCTTTAAAGTTGATGGAGACATTGCAAAGACCGTTAATGTTAACAGGCCGGTACCACGCCGGAAAGCGAGGAGTGGGCTCAGGAACCGGACGGTTCCCCACACCCTCCCAGCGCTCCATTGTCTTATTTATTTTGGCTATCAAATCCTCCAACTTACGGCCAAATTGAGCGTCCGCTGGGTCCCATCGTGGTGCTGTCATTCTGTTAAGGGGGCTGGAGGAGCAGGCAGGCAGGTAGGACCCAAACGCAGACGGTATTGAGGGTAAACGGCACTTTATTCAGACCTAAAGGCTAAGGCACAGGTATCGGGGAACTCGGGAGACAACTCGGAACTCGGGAGACAACAGGGAACTCGAAAGGGAACAAGGAACACGGAACACGCAGGACTACAACCAACACTAACCACAGCAAACCACACACAAACCACAATGACAGCACACCGAACAAAGGAAAGACGAGGGCTTAAATAACAAACACAACGAGGAACAGCTGAGACACATTAGGGGAGGGAACAGTAATCAACACAGGAGGGAAAAACACAGGGAGACACCCACACCCTGACAGTACCCCCCCCTTAAGGGTCGACTCCCAGGCGACCCACGACAAGCAAAAAACAAAGAAAGTCAAACCCAAAACGGGTGGGTGGAGGGGCGCCAGGAGGGGGGCATCAAAAAAAAATGGACTAAGGCAGAGCCGAGGGACGTCAGGCGGGCGTCCAGAAAACTGCCCCAGGGCATGGCAGGGAGCCTCAGGCGGACGGCCTGGGGGGCAAGCAGAGGCAGAGTGAAGGCGGAACCCTTCAGGAGGCCGGCGGCAAGGACGATGAGGGCTCAGTCCCTCAGGAGACCTGCAGTGGCACAGAACCCCCTCAGAAGGCCGGCAGCGGTGAAGGCGGAACCCTTCAGGAGGCCGGCGAAGGCGAGGTAGAGGGCGGGTCCCCTCAAGAGGAAGGCCAGGTAGAGGGCGGGTCCCCTCAGGAGGAAGGCCAGGTAGAGGGCGGGTCCCCTCAGGAGGCAGGCCAGGTAGAGGGCGGGTCACCTCAGGAGGCAGGCCAGGTAGAGGGCGGGTGCCCTCAGGAGGAGGGCCAGGCAAAGGGCGGGTCCCCTCTGGTGGACAGGGTAGAGGGCGGGTCCCCTCTTGTAGAAGGCCAGGCAGAGGGCGGGTCCCCTCTGGTAGAAGGCCAGGCAGAGGGCGGGTCCCCTCTGGTGGACAGGGTAGAGGGCGGGTCCCCTCTGGTAGAAGGCCAGGCAGAGGGCGGGTCCCCTCTGGTGGAAGGCCAGGCAGAGGGCGGGTCCCCTCTGGTGGAAGGCCAGGCAGAGGGCGGGTCCCCTCTGGTGGAAGGCCAGGTAGAGGGCGGGTCCCCTCTGGTGGAAGGCCAGGCAGAGGGCGGGTCCCCTCTGGTGGAAGGCCAGGTAGAGGGCGGGTCCCCTCTGGTGGACAGGGTAGAGGGCGGGTCCCCTCTGGTGGAAAGACAGGCAGAGGGCGGGTCCCCTCTGGTGGAAAGACAGGCAGAGGGCGGGTCCCCTCTGGTAGAAGGCCAGGCAGAGGGCGGGTCCCCTCTGGTAGAAGGCCAGGCAGAGGGCGGGTCCCCTCTGGTAGAAGGCCAGGCAGAGGGCGGGTCCCCTCTGGTAGAAGGCCAGGCAGAGGGCGGGTCCCCTCTGGTAGGTGGACAGGGTAGAGGGCGGGTCCCCTCTGGTGGACAGGGTAGAGGGCGGGTCCCCTCTGGTGGAAAGACAGGCAGAGGGCGGGTCCCCTCTGGTGGAAAGACAGGCAGGGGGCGGGTCCCCTCTGGTGGACAGGGTAGAGGGCGGGTCCCCTCTGGTGAAAGGCCAGGTAGAGGGCGTGCCTCCCCTGGACGGTCTGGAGGGCGGACCCCCTCCGGTGGAAGCAGAGGCCGGTACCCCTCTGGAAGGAGCAGGGGGCGGGCCCCCCCAGGCAGGAGCGGAGGACGGACCACCTCAAGCAGGCGAACAGGCCGGTACCACGCCGGAAAGCGAGGAGTGGGCTCAGGAACCGGACGGTTCCCCACACCCTCCCAGCGCTCCATTGTCTTATTTATTTTGGCTATCAAATCCTCCAACTTACGGCCAAATTGAGCGTCCGCTGGGTCCCATCGTGGTGCTGTCATTCTGTTAAGGGGGCTGGAGGAGCAGGCAGGCAGGTAGGACCCAAACGCAGACGGTATTGAGGGTAAACGGCACTTTATTCAGACCTAAAGGCTAAGGCACAGGTATCGGGGAACTCGGGAGACAACTCGGAACTCGGGAGACAACAGGGAACTCGAAAGGGAACAAGGAACACGGAACACGCAGGACTACAACCAACATTAACCATAGCAAACCACACACAAACCACAATGACAGCACACCGAACAAAGGAAAGACGAGGGCTTAAATAACAAACACAACGAGGAACAGCTGAGACACATTAGGGGAGGGAACAGTAATCAACACAGGAGGGAAAAACACAGGGAGACACCCACACCCTGACAGTTAAAATCCCAGACGAGCCAGAGCAACCTGCAGGAAGAGCTTTAATAGAGTATGTTTCAGATAGAGCAATCTCAAGACTAAACCCTGCCACTGTTGTAACTTACCAAGCCCTAGAGATCCTAATGTGACATGGCATGTGAGGACCATTCGAGAAATATGTCAGGATGAGCTCGGCAGGGAGTTAGCACAAAGATACTTAAGTGAACTGCAAGCTTTGCATGGCCACAGTAAAGCAGGCTTTTTCAACCTACTTCAGGGTGAGCTTCAATCCTTTCAGTCTGACACAAGTCCTGCCCAGACAAATGAGGCACATTTGCCCCCAGGGCAGCAAAGCCCTAACCCTTTTACTGAACCCCAGACTAACGATAGTCAGTATGGAACCATGGGTTCTGCACATAACCCAACGTGTATGACTGACGACCCAGTCCCAGATAACAATCAACATGAAAATTCAGGGAGACGTCCAGCTAGTTTCTCACCTGGCGTCCCTCCCTCAATCAGATCCATTAACCCTCCACTCATTGATGAGAGCATGTTTAACCCTCCACACATTCAAAAAGTAGTGGTTGAACACATAATGCGCAGTGAGCCACAGCCACCCAGCTACAGTCAGAGCAGAATACGGACATTCTCCGGCAAGTCTCCTAAACCAAATGGTGAAGTCGATTATGAAGCCTGGCGTACACAAGTTGAGCTTCTCCTTGGTGACGTCTCAGTCTCTGAAAATCAAAAGCTAAGGAGGATATTGGAGAGTCTACTTAGCCCTGCTACTGACATTTTTAAGCCCCTTGGCACTGGTTCACCCCTCCGTTCATATCTTGATCAGCTTGAAGCTGCTTTTGGAGTGGTAGAATATGGGGAGGAGCTTTTTGCCTCCTTCTTGAGCTCCAATCAGAACACTGGAGAAAAACCCTCCATGTACTTGAACAGGCTTAATGTTTCTCTCACCAAGGCCATTCTGAGAGGGGGAGTCAACGCCAAAGATTCAAACAAACATCTACTTCGACAGTTTTGCAGAGGTTGCTGGGACCAAAGCTTGATTGTAAGTCTTCAGCTTGAGCATCAAAAGAGTAGCCCACCATCCTTTTCTGAGTTGCTCCTTCTGCTCCGGGCAGAGGAAGATCGACGCTCTGCAAAACTCGAAAGAATGAAAAAACACTTAGGAAATGCAAAAGCTGTTTCACACATGCACTCAGTCTTTGACGTGCCAAGCTATGATCCTGATTCAGATGTTGCTATTCCAAAGAAACCAGACAACACACAAAAGTTAGAGAAAGAGGTTGCTGAGCTAAGAATACAAGTAGCATCACTGAATCAGAAAGCTAAATGGGAATCAAGAAAAACTGACACCAACAGCAGCCCCATTAGAGACAAAAGCTATGACTGTCTTATTGCAAGCTCAGTAAACCCCCACCCAGTCGCAAAGGCTTCTAGCTATCCAAAGCCATGTTTCTGCTTCAAATGTGGCCAGGACGGTCACATAGCGGTTAACTGTGATAATGAATCAAACCCGGCTCTTGTCCGCAAAAAGAACTCTGAACTCAGAGTCAGGCGTGAGAAATATCAATCAAAACAGGAAGCTCCCCAGCAGGCTTTAAACTTCTAGCAGCTCCTGCTGTGGGACAACTGGGAGCTGATAACAAAGATTTGACAAGTCCCATGATAATGACACATAACTCGCGTAAGAAACCCAGACTCCCAAGATCAGACAGCAAAGCCAACTCTAACTTACCTAATGGTCTTATTGGTCCGCGCTATGCTGCAACAGTCTTAATTGAAGGTGTACAGTGTGAGTCCATCTTAGACACAGGGTCACAGGTCACGACCATCTCTGAAACATTCCATGCCTCATATCTGTCATCCTTGCCCATACAACTAGGGATCGACCGATACAGATTTTTTAGGGCCGATACGATACCGATATTTTTTCATCAGCCTTAGCCGATACTCCGATACGCCGATACCGATATTTAGAGCCGATATTTAGAGCCGATACTGCTTTTTCTCCCTCAATCATAAAAATTACACTGATAACAAATGTTACAAGTCTCAATTTAAAAAAAGGAACATTTATTGAACTTCAATATAAAAAACAATATTTAACAAATAGTAAAAAAAGGTCAGGTAAAACAAGTAAGAAAAATTAGATGAGCAATATTTAACAAATATTAAAAACAGGTGAGGTAGAACAAGTAAAAAAAAAAAAAAATAAATAAAAAAAAAGCGAAAAAATATCGGCGAAAATCAGCTGCGTATCGGCCGATACGATACACGTAAAAAACGCGAATATCGGCCGATAATACCGTCCGACCGATATATCGGTCGATCCCTACATACAACCCATTCAGAGTCTGCTTGAAATTGAAGGCGCTGGAGGGCAAACTGTACCTTACCTCGGCTATATTGAAGTTAGTCTTACTTTTCCTGATACTGTCACTGGAACCAAAGAGGAGTTAAGAGCCTTAGCCCTGATTGTTCCTGAATGCCTCTTTAACAGTCAAACACCTGTGTTAGTTGGCACAAATGTTTTAATACAGCTATACCAGCATGCTGTAGAGCACAAAGGACCCAAGTTCTTAAAGAGGTCAGACAACTATGCACTACTCCTCCAGCATGTAGGCCACAGCAACAGGAGTGAAAGCAAACCTTGTCGTGTTATATTGCATGGGAAGAGCCCTGTCTCCATCCCTCCCAAACAGAGAGTTCAGATCTTCGGGAATGTAAGAGTAGGCAAGACAAATCCCGACACCTCTTTTGCCCTTGAGCCGCCTGAGTCTTCCTCACTGCCTGGTGGTTTAATGCTTGAATGTGCTCTTTTGAAAATTTCCTGCAAAGCTGCCAGAAAGATTCTTGTCTTCATCAGAAACATGACAGACCATAATGTCACCTTGCAGCCAAGGCATGTTATTGGCGTAATCTCTGCCGCAGCTTGTGTCATGCCGCTTAACTCTGATCAACCTTCTTCCCCTCGTTGTGAGCCTACAACTAAGAAAGTCAAGGAGAAACTACATTTTGACCTTGAGAACCCACTTATTGGAGATGAATGGAAAACACGAATCACAGATAAGCTTAACTCCATCATAGATGTATTTGCTACTGATGAAATGTCTAATGGTCACACTAATGCAGTTAAGCACCATATAAGACTAAGTGACGAAACCCCTTTCAAAGAAAGACCCAGACCTATACACCCAAGTGACAGAGAAGCTGTCAAACAACACTTGAGAGAGCTTTTTGAAGCTGGTATAATCAGAGAATCTGAAAGTCCTTTTGCTTCTCCGATTGTCTTAGTCAAGAAGAAGAATGGAAAGATAAGACTCTGTGTTGACTACAGAAAACTAAATACACGTACCATTAAAGATGCTTATGCTCTACCTAACATCGAGGAGACATTCTCAGCGCTTAGTGGTGCAAAATGGTTCTCTGTGATGGACCTAAAATCTGGTTACTACCAGGTTGAAATGGCAGAAGAAGACAAGTACAAGACTGCGTTCATGTGTCCCCTAGGCTTCTGGGAGTTCAACAGAATGCCCCAAGGCATAATAAATGCTCCCCCTACTTTTCAACGCCTGATGGAAAAGTGCGTTGGGGACTTACACATGAACGAAGTGCTTGTGTTCTTGGATGATCTTATAGTCTTCTCTGAGACTATAAGATCATCTTCTCTGAGACTAGGCCCGGCTCATGAGAGTGTTGCAGCGCCTCAAAGACTATGGTCTCAAGTTATCACCTGAGAAGTGTCACTTCTTCAAGTCCTCAGTGAAGTATCTTGGCCATGTTGTGGATGCTCAGGGTGTTCACACTGATCCAGATAAGATCTCAGCTTTGAAAACCTGGCCTTGTCCTACAAACAGAGAAGAACTTGAAAAGTTTTTGGGCTTTGCAGGCTATTACCGGCGCTTCGTTGAAGGTTACTCCAAGATAGCCAAGCCCTTAAATGCTCTTAAAGCTGGATACCATCATCCTCGTAAAAGAGGAAAGATATACAAAAGACCCTGTCCCAAGGGCCCTGTGAACTCTCGGGTACCTTTTGGTGATGAGTGGAACACTGAATGCAACCTTGCCTTTAAAACCCTTATTGAGAGGTTAACATCCTCACCAATCCTTGCATTCGCAGACCCCAAGCTCTCCTATGTATTGCACACCGATGCTAGCAGAGAGGGTCTTGGTGCTGCTCTTTAACAAGAACAAGTCGGGAAGCTTAAGGGGATAGCATATGCTAGCCGTGGGCTATCCAAGAGTGAAAAAAACTACCCAACACACAAGTTGGAATACTTGGCATTGAAGTGGGCAGTCTGAGAGAAATTCAATGACTATCTCTATGGTTCAGAGTTTATGGTTCTTACTGACAATAACCCGCTCACTTACGTTCTCACTTCTGCCAAATTGGATGCTGCAGGACACCGCTGGTTAGCGGCTTTGTCAACTTACAACTTCAGCATAAAATATCAAGCAGGCCTTGCAAACGCAGACGCCGACGGTTTGTCCAGACGACCTCATGGTCCACCACAAGAGGATGATGCTTTTCTTAGAGAACGAGAAAGAATCGAAGGTTTCAAAAAACGCATCTTGAATGAGGAAGCTGAAGTGGTTTCCAGCGAGGTGGTCTCTGCTCTCTGTCAGCGTCACTGTATACATTGAAGTCTGGATGAGTCTGAGTTTCCCTGTCTGGCTGAATCCTTGGCCCTGGATGCCTCAGTTATACCAGACTGTTTCGCCAATCCTGGACAAGACACCATACCTGGCAGGAAAAAGGAAGACTGGTACAGATCTCAGAGGGAAGATCCAATTCTCAACAAGGTCATTTCTTTTCTTGAAGCAGCACATAAGCCAAACTTCAAACATTCGAGCTGTGAGCCGCCTGAGGTCAGACTTCTTCTTGAAGAGTGGAACAAGCTTCTATTCAAAGATGGGGTGCTATATAGGAGATGCCTTGAACATGGTCAGGAAATCCACCAGCTTGTCATTCCCCAGCAGTTTAGAGACCGTGCTTTAAAGGGCATACATGAAGAAGTTGGCCATCTAGGTGCTGAACGTGCCCTCAGCCTTGCACGTGCCAGATTTTATTGGCCTAAAATGGTAAAGTCCATTAAAGAGAAATGTCAAACATGTGAAAGGTGCTTCAGGAGGAAAGCAACCCCACAAAAAGCAGCACCTATGCAGAACATACTTACCACCTATCCGCTAGAACTGGTGTGCATGGACTTCCTGTCAATAGAGCCTGACAGTCGTGATACAAGAAACGTCCTGGTCATTACAGATCACTTCACAAAATTCGCAATAGCGATACCAACAAGAGACCAAAAGGCAAAGACTACTGCCAAGGCACTGTGGGAAAACCTTATAGCGCCTTATGGTTTCCACAGCCGCCTCCACAGCGACCAAGGGAGAGACTTTGAATCCCACACCATAAAGAGATTATGTTTTCTCATTGGAGCGGAAAAGGTGCGCACAACACCATATCACCCTCAAGGGAACGATGAACGATTCAATCGCACACTCTTGAGTATGCTTGGAACCCTGGAGGAGAAAGATAAACATCATTGGGGAGATTTTGTGAAGCCACTTGTACATGCGTACAATTGCACACGAAATGACACTACTGGTTACTCACCGTACAAACTAATGTTCGGAAGACAGCCTACATTGCCAGTCGATTTTGTCCTGGGAACCAGCCCTGCTGCAGGATCTTGTACTACTCACTCAGAGTATGTAAACCAACTGCGCCAGCGTCTGCAGGAAAGCTACGCAGTGGCTGCTGACAAAAGTCGCAAGAGAGGAGAACAAAACAAAGCCAGATTTGATGCCAAAATCAGGGCAGCTGAACTAGTCACAGGAGACAGAGTGTTGGTGCGAAATGTCAACATTCGCGGAAAGCATAAACTGGCAGACAGATGGGAGCGCACAATCCATGTTGTGGTGAAGAGAATCAATGAGGGACCAGTCTATGTAGTTAAGCCTGAGAGAGGCAGTGGTCCACCCCGAACACTACATAGAAATCTTCTTCTTCCCTGTGGTTTTCTACCCGTGGATGCAGCTCCGGAAAAGGAAAGGGACACAAAAAAGTCCACAAGGAGAAAACTGAGAAGCAGGAAGGGTTCAGACCCAGAAATGGATCAGAATGATCATGAGGATGACATGAGTGAGGAGGAAGAGGAAAGCTATTGTTTTGAGAGAGTCGTAGGGGTGACAACAAAACCTCCCATCATGCAACTTGCAGGAGATGGACGATTTTGACAGCCTCCAGCTGATCTCAACTCTCAGGCCAATGAATTCACTCCTCAAGTCCCCAGGATCTTGCCTGAGGAGGAGCAATCCGACCTTCCGGTCAATGTGCATGAGTCAGTCATTGAAATGGAGAATCATGCAGATAACTATCCTGCAACGTCCCCTGACCATGTTATCATAGACATCCCTGGGCCTGACATGCAAAACCCTCCTTCACAACCTGAAGAGCAGACCCCAGAGCTTACAGAGCAGGCACAGGATAAACCTGAATCAGAGCAGAGTCGTGATGTTCAGTCAACACATGCAGCTTTGTCTGAAAGTGAACCTGATGAGCCCAGACGCTCTACCAGAGATAGACATCCGCCCCAGAAATGTACTTATGAAGAGCTAGGGAAGCCACTTATTCTTGCTCTTAGTTCCCTCTTTGAAAAACTAAATTTTTCCCAAAGTTTGGGCACATCTATTACTGATTCATCTGTAGAGCCTTAGAGCCTTGTTTTACACAAAGCCGACTTTAACTATGCAAAGGGACTTGCATAGAGTCAAGGGGGGAGATTGTAACCCAGGTTAACTGACCTAAACAAATAAAAGGTTAAACACAGTAATAAATGTATAGTGGGTATCTAATATAGCATGTTGTATTAAGCCAACTACAATTTAAAAACTATAAACATGGCTATAAAGTAAAAAACCTTTGTTGTTATTATATTGTACCTTTGTGATAATATAATTGGTGTATTGCCCTTTAGCGAGTGCAACCGTAGGCAACCAATCAGAACGGTGTAGCGTCACTTGCGAGTGAGTGAGCGCGAAAAACCGGAACGGACCAGTTTGATGCGGTAAAGACTAGCGACAGACAGAAAAACTTAGTAATAAGAGGAGAATAACAAGAGGTAAAAGAGAATAGAGAAAAGCGATAACAAAGCAAGGTTTTAAAGAGCATTGAGCCTCATTTTTTCCCTTTGTTTTTGGATTAATTTGGATTACTTTATTTTAACGTTCTATTGGAGAATTCTGTGATACTTTTTTCTATGCCACGGGACTCTGTTGTTATTCGGTTGAGAACTCAGTTTTTTTTTATTAGGAGGATTCTGTGTTATTTTTTTCTATGCCACGGGACTTTTGTTGTTATTCGTTTGAGGACTTGGACGTTTATTTTTATGAGGAGGAGATCGTTTGGTAGAACAGAACCGAAGAAAAAACAAGATGGCGAGCTACCCATAGAAGACGTCAATCGCGAGCTGTAGCACTCATGCTGCAGGACCACGCTCCTGTTCTTGGATAACTGAGGAGTGTGGTGAGACAAATTAACTTTCCAAAAGTGTCTGCAACATGCAGTGGAGCAACTGAAGTGAAGGATTTGACAAAAGGACTGATTAAATATTATGTTCAAAATTGAAGTGTATTGATCCCAGATAATGCTAGTTTTCTTTTCTTTCTTTTTTTTCTACTTGATACACTAAGTTGTATTTTATTGTATTTGCATTTCTTTTGTTTATTGGGTATTTGGTGTTTAAAATAAATAGAAAATAGTACTAAAATCTCAAAATTGCACCACTTAGATACAATTAGGCTATAGTTAAATTGAGTCAACTAAAAAGCGAATATTAATTCAAATAGCAACTTAAAGGTGCATCGTTAGAAATATTTTTATTGACCTGAATAGGTGTAAATCAACCCAAAGTGAACCAAAAGAGGGGAAATACTTTTCTTTTTTTACATATTTGATTTATTCTATTTTTCATGGTTTATTTTTCGAACCTATGGATTCACCATTTTATTTGCTACATAAATGAACCACAGTTCAAACTTACCTCTCAGTCTTGGTGTGTCGTTATTAACTTGGTCACACACTGCTCCTTAGAACCTAGAATCTAGCCCTAGCACATGTAATGATCAGCGAGGTGCTACAAGTGCGAAACACTGGTACCAATGTTTCGTAGCTGGTAAAAGGTTTAATATGCCACTTCCTCAACCTGTAGAATCAGGTCTTTGAGGATGATACATTTGGTTGAGGCATTTCGGTAGCATCTCCCTTTTCTAGGATTGCCTAATATATTAACATATCTTGTTAATTGAATACGCTTATAGAATTCCTTCTTTCACTGTACTCTGCAGTGATGTTGCTAGGTACGCGTCCTGCGTCCCTGACGCATTAAAATCTGAAAGGACGCACTAAACTCACTATCCATGCGTCCCGGGGACGCATCTCATTTTCCCCATGAAAAACGATACATTGTGAACATTAAACAACTCGTGTTTAATCACAGTAACTGGCCAAAGAAACCTTCTTGTGAGCAGATCGGACAAGCGCTGTTTCAACCCTCTGCGCATGTACTCGGCGCAGATGTGATCCCCTGTACAAGGTATCGCGACATGCTAATTTAGCCGCTACCAAAACAACTAGCTCGTCACCGCTGATTTCATTTCAACAATTAAAAATACGAACTTCATAGTAAATAAACCCACGTTTCCACTGCTCGATGCTGTGCTCATTCGTGTCGAATGAGCAAATCAAACAGGATTTTTTTGCAATCCTTCTGATTGAATATATGTACATTTATGACAAAATCGTGAGGACTAGGCTTGTGACACACACACACACACACACACAAATGTGGCGCTCGCGCGGTAATAGCTCATTGGCGCCACCTAGTGATCATTATGTGCAAATGCACAGCCTCTCATTAAAATGACTTAGGGGTCATTTGACCCCTCTTGCGGCGCTAGGAGTAAGTAAAAATGGCCCGGCGTTTCTAGTGTTAAACATGAACGGTTGAGTACTCCAGCTCTAACCATATCATACCACCATCAAGGAGTTTAACACTATTAATTTAATTTAAGAAATAGAATAATAATAAAAAAGAAACACATTTTTTAAACTGGGGAGTCGGGACCCATTGAATTTCTCAGGGACCCACCCAACTCGCCACCTGTGGGTCCCGGGGACTCACTACATTGAAAACCTATCAACATCACTGCTCTGCGTTTGTAGCAATGACAGCTGCAGGTAACCTAGGTATCAGTCCGCCGCTGCCGTAGCCTACGTACAGGAATATAAACACTGCTGCTGAGGCCCCGCAATTCCCTCAAAATGCAATGCAATGCAAGGTTGGTTTTATTTCTAACATTATTCTATAAACAGACTAGGGCTTTGACTTTTGGCCAAAAATCATATTCGAAGTTCGTTTGTTTATTAATATTAGTATTCGAATATATTCGAATATTTATTAAAAATATTTTGACCATTAAATGCCTTCAGTAATACCTGGGCTGAATCCGAGTACTTAGTACATACTATTTATGTTCAGTGTCTACTACTTGACCGTACTACACTTGTAGTACGGTCTACAGCTATGCGTAGAACGCCTAGAACGGTCTACAGCTATGCGTAGAACGCCTCTGAACTCTTCCGAACACCGCCGTAACTCCACCGGATGTTTGGAGATGACGTGTCTCCCCTCAGATGCCGGCAAAATTACCTTGATAAGTTACCTGTTTTCCATCTTGTCATCGTTGCTATTAAATTAAAAATGTATTTTTACTTAATTACTTACTTTACTTTTTTACTCTTTTTAATGTCTCTTTTTTTCGCCGCTTTCTATGACGTCTTTCTAAGCCGCTGTTGGTAGTGTCGGGTCAGCCATCTCTTCTTCGTTCGTTACCACACCCGTAGTCTGGTAACGTAGTGACCTACCGTTGTATACTGTGGCGGTAGTACGCATTCGGAAACGTTTTCCGTGCTACACAATGCACACTGAGCATTCGGACGCGCTATATTTGTGGCGTACTACAAAATGCATACTATAAGTATGAGTATTCGGATTCAGCCCTTGATTGGGCTTTGCGAGGTTTGTTTACCGGCGTTGCTATGGTTACCGGTCTTGCGTGTTCCAACTGTTTATTATGTTTCTAATAAATCGCTGTCTAATCAATACTTCATTAACTGCCTCTTCCGTGGTCATTACAACATTATGAATAGACTGCATGGGTTCTCCGACGTCTCTCCCTCTTGGCCTGCCCATAACAGGTTCGAATATTAAGGGCTGCCTAATATTCGTTCGAATTATTTTTATTTTTTTTGATATTCGAATTATATTCGAATCACGAAGTTCGAAGTCAAAGCCCTAAAACAGACATTTAGATTTATAGTCTGTCGCTATAATTGATTTACCTCGGGTGTACTGTGGAGTGGGTAACACTGTTTTTAATAGCAGGCTAGCATTGCCCGTTGACGTGCGCTAGCCTAGCACGAGCGAACTCAGCAACTAGAAGGACTGAATGAAATGTGTTGAAAACCGTCTCCAGTGATAAAGAATACCAATGCTCACTTGGGAATCAGGCCCTATGTCCAAAATTCCGAACTACCCCTTTAATGACGTGTTCATGTATCGTAGTGTCCGCGCGCGTCCGAGATAACTGTAAATGAGTAGGCTACTACTAGTACTTTTGCAGGCTGAATGTTAAAATACTTTTAAATACTAACCCTTAACTTAGAGAGATGGCAGCTGCAGTAGTTCACAATGGGACCTTCGAGGATCCCTGGTCACTAAATTCCCGTAAGACCACTCTCTCCCACCAGTCTTGGCTGCGGACTCGCATCCAAACCTTGTTTGCGGCGGAGCTTAGGGTAAATATAAAGATCTGACGAGAAATTGACGTCGGAGGAGGACAGCTGAGCTGTCCTCCTCCTTCTTAATTGAAGGAGCAGGCAGAGAAAAGCTCTCTCCCGCCGTGCTTTCATTAAAATCAAATTTAAAATCCCCGATAGTGATAAGACATCCATTATGTCGCCGCCGTTCCAGAGATGTGTCAGGTGTGCGCGAGAGACATAACGGACACTTTGGTTACTGCCATCATCTACATTCGGAACACATTTTAGGAACAGATCTATGCCGCATAGAAATCTATGCGGATCAGATGTGCCATGTAAACGCGGCTAGGCTACTTGGCTCCCCAGTTCATCAGTGTCACTCTCTATGGCTCCCTCTCACTCCTTTCCACTGTGTATTTATATCGATTGAACAAGAGAGGATGTAACGATAACTCCACGAAAATAAAGGCTCGATGGCTATAATAATTTAAATATAATTAACTTATAAAGCGTGTTACAAAACACCAAGATGATCTGGCTGGCTGACTAAAAAGGCACTGACTTTGGAACTTATAACACAGGAGGTTTGGCTTGCAGACTAAAAAGCATTGCGATCATAAAAGCGTGACCATCTGACAAAAGTAGAAATCTAAAAAACGCTGTATTTTACGCCGTTGTGATGTCCACAAAAGTATGGCAAGCCATCCCCGCCAGAAAACGGCATCATTTAGACGCGTATCACCTTCATTACGCCGTAAAAAACGCCGTAAAATGTAGAAAAACGCCGTAAAATACACCGTCATGCGCAATTGAGCCTTTCAAGAGCGTGCGTAAAAAGCGCCGTTTTGAACATCAAACCGCACGTAAAATACGGCGCTTTTGTGCACATCACAACGCCGTAAAATACGGCGTTTCTCTAGTATGCTAATAATCTCCGCCCTTCTTTTCTCTCAGCCAATGCATTTGAAGTGTTTGCGCCCAATCGCTGAACAAGACAAGCAGCCGAAATCAGTTCAACACAGATCTCCTCTCATTTGGGTGAGTTGTAGCGTCATATTCATATACAGGGACGGACTGGCCGTCGGGCATACCGGGCGTTTGCCCGGTGGGCCGAGGTGCAATATGGGCCGATAGTCCCGAATTTTTTATTATTATTTTCTTTTTTCAATATAATGGTCTGACCGGCTGGCCCACGAAAGTAGTTCATCAGCGGCCCTATTGACAGGGCTGGCCCAATCACATCCCCTGGGCTGACCCAACACCCCTTTCAATTTGGACCTACCTACATAATGCATTAGGACGGTAAACAAACTCAGCGTGGCCCATGGCCTTGACATTCTTGACACGCGCACGCTAGTCTGCGGCCCATTAGCTGTCTTCTTTACTGACTAGGGGCTCGTCCAATCATATCACCAAACACCTTCTACCTTTAGCTTGGTCGGTGCACAGAAACGCACGTTTCATGAGAATCCTCCAGTCCAAAATGGAGAGAAAGAGAAAACGGGGTGCAGAGAAACTGCGAGACAAGAAGAGGCTTGCTCTTCAAGCCAACGCTGCCAAATGTGGCAAAATATCAGAAATGTTTGCCACGGCAGGGCCATCAGGCCTAAAAAAAAAAAAAGTTTGGTTCCTGTTGGTTGTCAGTTGAGGTCATGGGTAGGTAGGGAATTTATTTTATTTTTTTATTTTATTTTTTCCAGCGGCAGCGAATGATAGGTAGGTTGTTTTCATTTAAAAACGAGAAAATTCGCTCATCCTTGTACAGAATGAAGAGGTGCTGTACCAGAACGTAATTATAGTTTGCATCAAAAAAAAAAAAAAAAAATTTTTTTTTTTTTTTTTTTTTTTTTATAAAGCTCATAAAATAATTTGGGTCGCACATAAATTGACAGGGTCGGTCGGAAACCGGAACCAAACAAAATTTTATTTAGGCCTCATCAGCTCCCGTGGATGACAGTGATGCTGGTGGCGATACGATACAACGACCTACGGTAAGCTTACTGATCATCAATTAAAACGTCTCTAAAATATGCTTGACTTAGGACCTATGTTCTATGGCCAAGTTTGTTTGCATTGTAAATACAAGACAAGTCTGTAGCTGTTGCTAGCCCTCAGCCTACTCTACTCTGAAACAGCCAGCCTTTAGCCTACACTCTAATGTTGTGTGTTTGAGTGGTGGGCTAGCCTGTTAGCCTATTGGTGCGCGGTCCAGATACCGAATTATGATAGTCCTATACTCCGACAACAAGAAAGTCATTAGTCCGACAGCCCATTGTTCAGAAATTGTGAACATAGCAGTCCACTGGTAGGCTACATCAAATGAAAATGCTAGGTTACTGTGGTGAAGTTATGGTGTTTCCATAGTAAATATATGCTGATGTTGAGAAGCACAGAGGTAAAGCAACAAGTTGTTTGAGAAAAAGTTGCGAGCAGGGAAAACACATGGATAGGGTGGTGTCATTTATGTGCCATGGTGTACTGTATGATGATGTTATGATGTTCATTTATGAAGACGTGAAAACAGTGGTAGCACTGGCGTGCAAAGTGCTGCAAGATGCGGCGGGAACCACAACACCTCCACCACAAAAAATGAATTCAGCGCCACTTTTCGAAACAATGGGATTTCGGAACAGTGGGTATAATTTTGTCGGAGTAAAGTTATTTCGGACTTGTGGGAAGAAGGTCCAGGGGTATTTTTCGGTAAATCACATTCAATAGTTTCATATTATAAATGAGATTCACAATGTCATAATTTAGCCTTGCACATATCCAGTCTATGGTAGCCTGTGAAGTGCTAATGTTAATGCATTGCGCCCTAACGTCATGCCATGCATTATTCAGAATGTACAGTCCTGTGCGTGAAGTTGACAAGCATTTGCAGTTAAGCATAGCCTCCGTGTACTTTTGAAGTTAAATTCAAAAAAATTAATGGTGGTCGCTGGGACAAAACCAGTTGAAAACCCCTGTGCAAGAGAATAGCTTCTAACGCCAAATGCCAACCCTATGTTTGTGGGATGATTAGTAGGCTAACCCAAGGCTGAGCTACTTTTTTGAAAAAAAAAGAGAAAAATCTGTTTGGCAGTTGTTATGTAGCTGGTTAGTGACAATGAACAGAAATGGAAGAATACCACTTTTTTTTTTTAAGTATATAATTGTGTCTATTGCCTATTCAGCATGCGTGTCTGTTATTTAGAGAATGTAATAATTCTTGACTTGACTGCATCATTATGTAAAAAACTATTCCAGTCTCAGTCTGTCATGTTTTGTTGTGCTAGGTTGAGGTTGCATCCCCAAAAGAGGACAGTGCTAGGGAGAGAGATGAAAGACACCATGAGAGAGAGGAGAGTGTCTGCGAAAGCGAGGAGAGAGTCGGTGAAAGTGAGGAAAGAGTCGATGAGAGTGAGGAGGGAGTTGATGAAAGAAACCATGAGAGAGAGGAGAGCAGTGAGCAGGAGGGCATAGATTACTTTGCCCGTCCTGAGCCTTCAATGTTACAGAGCTTTTTGGATCACCACCCACAACAAAATGCCCGAAATCCAGTATTGCAAAGGTTATTCACCAGTAAAAAAGGAACCAACAGGAGGTGGCTCACATATTGTGATAGACGGCACAAATTGTTTTGTTTTGTGTATATGGCTTTCGGGAAGACCAGTGACACAAGCTCATTTATTACTGGTAGGTCAGATTGGAGGCATGTGCAGCAGCGCACAGAAGAACATGAAAGGAGTAGTGCACACCGAATCTGTGCTGAAGCGTTTTTACTAAGGTGCTCAAAAGCAGATATCAGCAGTACGTTTGCTGGTAATCAGCTGTCTGCACAGAGGGAACAGGTCAGGAAGAGACGTCGGGTATTGGAGCGTGTGGTGGATGTGGTGAAAGTGTTAGGGAAGAGGGGGCTGAGCTACAGGCACACGGCGAATGAGGCAGCCTACACACTAGATGATGGCACAATTGATCATGGAAACTTTCTGGAACACATCCTTTTATTGGGAAAATATGATGTGTGCCTAAAAGAACACCTTGATATTTGCATTAAAAAGAGCAAGGAATTACACAATTCCAGTGGAACGAGTGGTCGAGGGTCTCTTGTCACCCTTCTCTCCAAAACTACAATCAACACTAGGGCTGCAACAACGAATCGATAAAAATCGATTACTAAATGCGTTGGCAACTAATTTGGTCGTCGATTCGTTGCGTCGCGCGATTAATAAGTTACTCATAGGCGCAGCACTGTTTACAGCCAGCCGCCGACAGGTTGGTTCATGGTTCATGCACGCCCACAGCGAGCTTTAGTGTGAGCGACCACAGCTTGTATTTTGGTCATATCTTAAAACTGGACTGTAGGCCTACATAAAAGTGTTGTATCTTCACTGTCTTTGGGTTAAAAAAACTCCTTCAACTCAGTATCCGTCTAGTCCAACCGAAAACTGTCAGCTGCTGCTGCAGACGTTGTGCAGACGGGCTCGGAGTCGGCACCGCGTGCATCAACAGTCATTCAAAGCAGCGGTAGTAATCACACAACCGGACGGTGTAGAAAGTCCCGTAAGTTAAAAATAGTAATGCAGTTTTTAAATCCATGTTAAAATCGGCAGGATATAGAGCTAGTAGCTTAAAATAAATAAATAACCAATGGTCACAAACAGTGTCAAATGTGATGTGTTCAGGTCGGCTCAGTAATATGATTGATGCGTTCAAATGCAACAGAAAAAAATATATATATATTGAGATTTTGGTGAAAACTTTCCTGGTAATTAGTAGTTTTCCTAGTAATATAAAATAGTTAGTAAAGATAGAATTATGACCTGTTTAATGTCCTATCTTGAACTATCATCATCTTATCATAAATTAAAGCAAAATTACAAGTTATATTTGAAGGAGTCTCGAAAATGGTATCAATAGGTTTGACTGGTTAACCATGGACATCCCTTAGAAACGTATAAAAGTATATCATACATTGTATTTTTTTTTTTGTGTTATCCCAGTTATGTTTTTTTTATTTTTGTATTATTGAATATTATTTTTAATAGTTCCGGGACGTTGGATCAATAACCTTCAGTCTGCACTGTGAATTTGAAGTAATGTTCAGTTTTTGAATAAAAATGCGGCAATTCCAAATGTTTCTTTTTCTTATCCGATTCATCGATTAATCGAAAAAATAATCGATTGATTATTAAAATAATCGTTAGTTGCAGCCCTAATCCTCATCCTCATCGTCATCCGCTTATCCGGGGTCGGGTCGCGGGGGGAGCAGCTCAAGCAGGGGGCCCCAGACTTCCCTTTCCCGGGCCACATTGACCAGCTCTGACGGGGGGATCCCGAGGCGTTCCCAGGCCAGTGTTGAGATATAATCTCTCCACCTAGTCCTGGGTCTTCCCCGAGGTCTCCTCCCAACTGGACGTGCCTGAAACACCTCCCAAGGAAGGCGCCCAGTGGGCATCCTTACCAGATGCCCGAACCACCTCAGCTGACTCCTTTCTAAGTAAAGGAGCAGCGGCTCTAATCCGAATTCCTCACGGATGGCTGAGCTTCTCACCCTATCCCTAAGGGAGACGCCAGCCACCCTTCTGAGAAAACTCATCTCGGCCGCTTGTACCCGCGATCTCGTCCTTTCGGTCATCACCCAGCCCTCATGACCATAGGTGAGGATAGGAACGAAGATCGACCGGTAGATCGAGAGCTTTGCCTTGCGGCTCAGCTCTCTTTTCGTTACAACGGTGCGGTAAAGCGAACGCAATACCGCCCCCGCTGCTCCGATTCTCTGGCCAATCTCACGCTCCATAGTACCCTCACTCGCGAACAAGACCCCGAGGTACTTGAACTCCTTCACTTGGGCTAAGGACTCATTTCCTACCCGGAGTAAGCAATCCACCGGTTTCCTGCTAAGAGTCATGGCCTCAGATTTAGCGGTGCTGATCCTCATCCCAGCCGCTTCACACTCGGCCGCCAACCGATCCAGTGAGTGCTGAAGGTCACAGGCCGATGATCCAATGAGGACCACATCATCTGCAAAAAGCAGTGACGAGATCCTCAGACCACCGAACTGCAACCCCTCTCCACCACGACTACGCCTCGATATCCTGTCCAT
Organism: Gadus morhua; assembly: GCF_902167405.1. Taxonomy (NCBI): domain Eukaryota; kingdom Metazoa; phylum Chordata; class Actinopteri; order Gadiformes; family Gadidae; genus Gadus; species Gadus morhua. The sequence goes on along the minus strand of NC_044050.1, from coordinate 4,662,086 downwards.
GTATATCACAAACAGGATTGGTGACAAGGCGCAGCCCTGGCGGAGACCAGCACCCACTGAGAACGAAACTGACTGGCTGCCGAGAACACGAACACAGCTCTCGCTTTGGGAGTACAAAGATTGGATGGCCCTGAGGATAGACCCCCTTACCCCATACTCCCGCAGCACCTCCCACAGTTTCTCCCGGGGGACCCGGTCATACGCCTTCTCCAGATCCACAAAACACATGTAGACCGGATGGGCATACTCCCAGGCCCCCTCCAGGATCCTTGCGAGAGTGAAGAGCTGGTCCGTAGTTCCACGTCCGGGGCGAAAACCGCATTGTTCCTCTTCAGTCTGAGGTTCGACGATCGGCCGAACCCTCCTTTCCAGCACCTTGGAGTAGACTTTACCAGGGAGGCTGAGAAGTGTGATACCCCGGTAATTGGCACACACTCTCTGGTCCCCCTTTTTGAACAGGGGAACCACCACCCCGGTTTGCCACTCCTTTGGCACTGTACCCGACTCCCACGTGATGTTGAATAGGCGTGTCAACCATGACAGCCCCTCAACACCCAGAGCCTTTAGCATTTCTGGCTGGATCTCACCAATCCCTGGGGCTTTGCCACTGCGGAGATGTTTGACTACCTCAGTGACCTCCACCAGGGAAATTGACGACGAAACACCATCAACCTCGAGCTCTGCCTCCAACATAGAGGGCGTGTTATTCGGATTCAGGAGTTCCTCAAAGTGTTCCTTCCAACGTCCGACGACCTCCTCAGTTGAGGTCAACAGAGTCCCATCCTTACTGTACACAGCTTGGATGGTTCCCCGTTTCCCCCTCCTGAGGTGCCGGATGGTCTTCCAGAAACACTTTGGTGCCGACCGAAAGTCCTTCTCCATGGCCTCTCCGAACTTCTCCCACACCCGCTGCTTAGCCTCCGACACGGCAGCCGCTGCAGCCCTTCGAGCCTGTCGGTACCCTGCAACCGAGTCAGGAGTCCTCCAGGATATCATATCCCGGAAGGCCTCCTTCTTCAGTCGGACGGCTTCCCTGACCACCGGTGACCACCACTGTGTCCGAGGGTTACCGCCCCTTGAGGAGCCTAAGACCCTGAGGCCACAGCTAGCCACCGCAGCTTCAGCAATGGAGGCTTTGAACACCGCCCACTTCGGCTCAATGCCCCCAACCTCCACAGGAATGCCAGAAAAGCTCCGCCGGAGGTGTGAGTTGAAGATACCTAGGACGGGGGCCTCCTCCAGACGTTCCCAGTTCACCCGCACTACTCGTTTGGGCTTACCAGGTCTATCCGGAAATTTCCCCCATTCCCTGATCCAACTCACAACCAGATGGTGGTCGGTTGACAGTTCCGCCCCTCTCTTTACCCGAGTGTCCAAAACATGCGGCCTCAGATCAGATGACACGATCACAAAATCGATCATCGATCTTCGGCCTAGGGTACTCTGGTACCAGGTACACTTATGAGCACCCTTATGTTCGAACATGGTGTTTGTTATGGATAATCCATGACTAGCACAGAAGTCCAATAACAAACGACCGCTCGGGTTTAGATCAGGGAGGCCGTTCCTCCCCACCACGCCTCTCCAGGTGTCTCCATCGTTGCCCACGTGGGCGTTGAAGTCTCCCAGCAGAACTACGGCAGCCCTAATCAACACAGTAATTGATACAATTGGGCACCTCATTCAAGACTGCATTTCAAACGAAGTACAGCAAACTGGAATGTTCTCCATACAGCTGGACACAACACAGGACATAACCTCCCATGATCAGTGTTCAATTGTTGTAAGATATGTGACACTGTGTGCATGAGAGGCTTGTTGCCTTAGTGAGATGTGAGGCATCCACTGGGCAGTACTTTGTGAACCTGGTTTTAGATGTCCTGGACCGTCTGAACCTCAACAAAGACATGTGCATTGAAAATGCCACAGATGGGGCGGCAAATATGCAAGGCCAGTATAAAGGGTTTAACTCACTGATGACCTCTCAGTCACCCACCCATGTACATGTCTGGTGCTATGCACAGACATGTTCTCAATCTTGTGCTATCTGACACAACGCAAACTGTAATTGAAAGTGGATCACTGTTCAGTCTACTGAATGACATGACATGGTCTTCATCAAGGACTCCTACCAAAGGGTCAATCTGTGGGAGAACCAAGTGCAAGAGAAAAGCCACGGGCGCCTCTCTTCAATTAAGGAGACAAGGTGGTGGTCCAAACATGAGGCCCTCAAAAAAGTGTTTGGACATTTTGGGAAACCACAGAATGGTTTGTACATGGATGCAGTCCTGACACTGGCAGCCATAGAAGGCAAAGACCACGAAAAACCAACAGTACGTGCCAAAGCATGTGGTTTTAGAGAGGGTCTCTTGAAATATGAGACCAACTTAACAGCTCAAATATTCCTTAGAATATTTGAGCTAACCACACCGCTTTCTAAGTACCTCCAGACAGAAAGCATGGATATCCTTACGGCTCATCGTATGGTGATGGCCACGCAAGAGGGCCTGAAAAACATTGCAAGAGATTTTGAAACCGTGAAAGCAGCTGCAGACACTTTTGTGCAATGGGCAAATGATCAAATTGAGACAAGAGAGGTTGAAGTTGAAGTTGAGAGTGCATTGCCTTAGAAAAGAGGAAGAAAGAAAAAAAACAGCGGGAGAAATGGCTGAAGATGACCCTCTAAGAGATGTTAACAGAGCATTTGAAGTGAATGTCCACAACAGAATTCTATACACTGCTCTTGACGCAATTCATAGAAGGTTTATGACACATGGCACTCTTTTCGCTGATTTGGCATGGCTGGACCCCAGGAGCTTTGACAAGATCCGGACCACTACCTTTCCCAACACTGCTTTTGAAGTCTTGAGCAGATGTCTGATGAAATTTGACAGCAGTGCGACAGTGGACAATCTACAATCAGAGCTGAAATGTTTAGCAGGACAGTGGGACAGACTGAAAGCATCCCATCTTGAGGATTACATGACCAGAACAGTGGAAGATGGATCTGAAGGACAAGAAGAGGAAACATCTTGTGAATAAAGCCTGTGCCTCCTGTAAAAATTGCCCACTGTGCTGTTACCAGATTCTCCAACGGCTCAACATGCTCTCAGATGCCTATCATCTCCTTGGGCTTGCTTATAAGTTCTTGCTGACCCTTTCCCTGACCCAGGTGGCCTGTGAAAGAACATTCTCTACCCTCAAGTTCATAAAAAACAGACTCAGGAGCAACCTGTCAGCTAGCAAGCTTGAGGCGTTTATGTTGATGGCCACTGAGAAAGACATTCTCATGGCATTGGACACAGATGTAGTAATTGACAAGGTGGCTGACAAGAGTGCATTGATGAGGAAGCTGCTCTTGTAAGGTAATTCAGTGAAAGGAACTGTAGGATAATAATTGATTATGAAAATATTCATTAATTCATTCGTTCATCTTAGGAGTTCACAGGCCCTCTTAAATCAGCACTGCTTTGTCTGGAAAACTGACAATCAGATTAATCAGCTATGTCTATTCATTATAATTCTCTCTCCCTCATTCATGTTTCATAGGCTACTGAAGATGTCGAAGTCCCTTTTGACTGGGTAAGTTCACAATTTAGTGGGTACTACTCTTGATACAGTAGAGTTACATCTGATCCATCATTTATTCTCTTCTCTATTCTTTGTCTTTGTCTTCTATTTTTTGTCTTTCTCTTCTATTAAACGCAGGTACACACCCAGTCGGATGAACTCTACCCATTACTGTGATGGACGTGGAGTATACTTTTTTTGTTAATAAATAACACCTTTTGGAAGTGTATAATGCGTCCACTCTCACTGATTGCTTTTAACTCATTGCATGGCTTAAGGTATGTGGAAAATAGTTGCACAGTTGGAGTCAGGCTTTTAGCTAGGATTTTTTGTACAGCACTTGATCGTTTTTAGGTAATATTACAATTACACTGATTTATTTATATGTTTAGTAATTTAATACATAATAACTGTGAGTGTAACTGAAACTAGGTAACAAGGTACAAAATTCAAGTAACAACTTTAACAAAAAGATACAACTTTCTACACAACTTTAAAGTGTATGATGTATATTGTATTGTATTGAATTTAGATTAATTAAGACCACCACCTTAACACACAAAGGGCCCTATTTTAACGGTCTGAAACGCAAGTGGGAAGCGCAAAGCGCAAGTAGCTTTGTGGGCGGTTCTACGGCGCTATCGCTATTTTACAGGCGGATAAATGACGCTTGCGCCGCGGCGCAAGTGTCAAAAGGGTTGGTCTGAAGCAGCCTAATTACCCGTAGGTGTGGTTTGGGCGTAACGTGCAACCAACCAATGAGAGTGCCAGCTCCCATCCCCTTTAAGAGCCATGAGCGCATTTGAATCGGACGAGTTGATATTTTGACAGCGCGTCTGCAGTCTCCGATGAGACAGATGCACATGAATTTGCAAATGGCTTAGTTTATTGCCAAATAATATGGCCTAATTCACACATGGAATAAGGGGTTTTCTTCCACAACTTCAGAAATACTGAGTCCTCAAATAAATTTCGGCAAAGAAAACGTATGATAGGCTATAACATAGGCCTATGATATGCGGTAGGCCTAACTGTGGTTCTATTTAATGATATACGCAATACATTATAAACATTGTTTCTTATCAGTATTGTATGCTATCCTAATATGCATGTGTCCCCGCGGTAATAGACATTGCCATTGATTGTATTATGTGTTACGTGTTTAGTTTGCCCAAGTGAAGGAGTTCAAGTACCTCGGGGTCTTGTTCGCGAGTGAGGGAACTATGGAGCGTGAGATTGGCCAGAGAATCGGAGCAGCGGGGGCGGTATTGCGTTCGCTTTACCGCACCGTTGTTACGAAAAGAGAGCTGAGCCGCAAGGCAAAGCTCTCGATCTACCGGTCGATCTTTGTTCCTATCCTCACCTATGGTCATGAGGGTTGGGTGATGACCGAAAGGACGAGATCGCGGGTACAAGCGGCCGAGATGAGTTTTCTCAGAAGGGTGGCTGGCGTCTCCCTTAGGGATAGGGTGAGAAGCTCAGCCATCCGTGAGGAACTCGGATTAGAGCCGCTGCTCCTTTACTTAGAAAGGAGTCAGCTGAGGTGGTTCGGGCATCTGGTAACGATGCCCACTGGGCGCCTTCCTTGGGAGGTGTTTCAGGCACGTACAGTGGGGAGGAGAACTCGGGGAAGACCCAGGACTAGGTGGAGAGATTATATCTCAACACTGGCTTGGGAACGCCTCAGATCCCCCCGTCAGAGCTGGTCAATGTGGCCCGGGAAAGGGAAGTCTGGGGCCCCCTGCTTGAGCTGCTCCCCCCGCGACCCGACCCCGGATAAGCGGACGAAGATGAGATGATGATGAGAGTGTTTAGTTTGCGTGTGTTTAAACAGAGCACACACGGGCGCCCGCATTCATTCATTCTTTTTAACACTCACTTGCGGTAAAACAATGTTTTTCACGATCAAATAGGCCTACTCATCAATCCTAAAAGTTATGGGCATGTAGGCCTACACGATGTCTGTGTCAAGAAAATATGTGTTTGCTGTACGGTGTTTGCAGATGCATTGATTTAAAAGTACAACTTATTACCGCTGCATCAGCTGTTCTTTCCCAAATAATTTACCAAGAATGTGCGGCTAGGTAGATGAGAGAAGCAAAGTGTATGCGCGAGGTGCACAAGCAATCCGTATGCATCGCATGCGCATGTATGCTTGCGCCCTTAAAATAGGATCTGAACAACGCGCCACTGACTTTAAACCAGGTATTTCCTGGTCAGTAGCGCAATGGTATTCAGAGACGGCAAAATACCGTTTGCGCCAGAACACGCCTCCTCCTTCCGCCGAACCACCCCTTGGGGCGCATGATCAATCCCTAATTTACCGGCGAGTGGCGCTGGTGGGAAAAGAACGCTCTGCGCCAGTTGTAAACTAGCAACAGTGACTAAGTCACTTGCGCCGGATGCAAGATAGGGCCCAAACTCTTGTTGAACTCATAAAGTAGTAGGTTCAGTGACGTGCGGTGAGACAGCTGTCTTCTGTAGCTTCTGCGAGCCCGTAAATCAATGTTTCGTTGGAATCATGATGTAACGTTGTTGTAGCGGGAATACAGCAATGCTATTTTCTAATTGGCAGGGCATATGTATGATTCTAGACTTCGCTAAGCACTGAAGCGACTGAAACGGTGAATTTTGATCACATTCAGCGAAGTTAACAGGTAAAACGGGAGAAAAATAGGGCGTCTTTAGGCCGTCCTGCCTAAAAGTAGGGCGTCCCATTTTTTCTTATTTTTTAGTAGACTATAGGGCAGACGCCCTGCTAGCTAAAAGCCTGGTTGGTGTAGACCAGTGGTTTTCAAACTGTGTGGCGCGCCCCCCCTGGGGGGCGCCAGAGTTCTTCAGGGGGGGCGCGACGTGAGAAAAAAATAAACCCGAAGAAAAACCTGAAAGTCGATGATTCAAATCATCAATCGTACAACTGTAGAAGTAACCTAAATCAATTTTCAACCGTTTATCTTCGTGCAAACCATTTAACAAATCTACACACTTGTATCTTCAATAATATCGAAACAGAATTTCGATATCATTTAAAATTTCTTCAGAACCACCGTTTTAGTTTCATACCGCTTCGTTTTCAGCTGTTTTCATTGAAGACGTCTGCCCATTCTGATACACCTACTTCTAGACATCGTAACTCATTCATTTTTCAACCGTTTACCATCGTTCAAACCATTGAACAAATCTACACAGCCAGTATCTTCAATACTGTCCAAACTGAATTTTGATAGCATTTATACTTTTTTCAGAATCACAGTTTTAGTTTCAAACCGGCATCGTTTTCAGTTGCTTATAATAATTTAGGTCACCATAGCAACGCCGGTAAACAAACCCCGCCGAATAGTCGAATCTCTGGACTGAAAAAGCAGATCTGATTCGACTGAAAATTCAGAGTCGGGGACCCTGAATGAATCTGTGTAAACTGGCAGTTTACACAGATTAAGATGTTCAAATGTATTTAAAAAAGGTTAAGCTAAAACATGCATAGATAAAGTTGTTAAATTGTGTTTGAAATGTGTTTAAAAACGCACAAAGATGTTGTAATGTTTCAGAAATATGTTTAAAATGTTTAAATAAATATGTTTAAAAAATATGTTTAAAATGTTAAAAAAATATGTTTCAAATGTTTTAAAATTATGATCAGAGATGTTTAAAATGTGTAAAATAATTAAGATAACTTTCAAAACACAGGTCTTTAGAAAAAGGGGGGGGGGGGCTCAGCTGAATTTTTTTCTCTGAGGGGGGGCTCAGTCTCTCACACTTTGAAAACCCCTGGTGTAGACATTCGAGAGACCAAAAAGACTGAAAAGGTGTGTTATCGAATTGAGTGGGCCGGTCTGGTTCAAAATGCCCGGGCCAATTTTTTGTCCCAGTCCGCCCCTGTTCATATAGATATATATATTAGTAAATGCAGTTTCAACGTTGTGATAACCGTGGTCCAATCGATAGAGACACTTGCTATGTAGGGAAGAGGTTGTCGGATCGAATCCATTTATTGTCAGATTTGTGCTTTTGTCAGATGGTCACGCTTTTATGATCGCAATGCTTTTTAGTCCGCAAGCCAGACCTCCTGTGTTATAAGTTCCAAATTCAGTGCCTTTTTAGTCAGCCAGCCAGATCATCTAGGTGTCTTGATACACGCTTTATAAGTTAATTATATTTAAATTATTACAGCCATGGAGCCTTTATTTTCGCGGAGTTATCGTAACATCCTCTCTTGTTCAATCGATATAAATACACAGTGGAAAGGAGTTAGAGGGAGCCATAGAGAGAGACACTGATGAACTGGGGAGCCATGCTCTAACAACGTTCAGAGGCTTGTAACAGTCTACTGAGTCTGACACGGTGCTTAAATGGGCTCTGGAGACGCAGGAATGTTGTTGGATTCAACTATTTGTGCATGGAAGCAAAAGAATATCTCCCCATCAAGGCCAACAGCAGAGTAGCCTACGAAAAGAATAGACTGATATGAATGCTTCAAATATTAAAACCCGATTGATTAGGCCTATGCCGACAAAATATCAGTCCTAATCCTGAACGCACCGTGCGTACATTTTTCACGGCATTTTCCCCCAGACAGACAGACAGACAGACACTTTATTTACCCCAAACTAACTTTCATAATCCAGCAGGTTACACAATACAAATAACTCTTACACAAATACAGACAGCCTAATAGGCTAATACAGCGCCCACCTCAGCAAAAGGTAAAATGCAAAAAGAAGATATAAGCTACATTTAAAATACAGATGCTGTAGCCTACATAAAAATACAGATGCCACATGAAATATGAAAATAGGATACAATGTATAAATATGCAAAACTAGGATATAACTATAGGCTATAATGATAATACTTGGTTAACTTACATCTGTGCAATGACTATCCTCCTAAATTAAATTAGTTAGATGGAAAGATTTTTGTCTATGGAATGATCCTGTCACTTTACTGCCACACATTGTGTGTGTCAGTAAAGTGATGAGTTAGGAGAATCCGTGTATGGTTCGTTCTTTGAATATTCCGATTTATAACAAAATCAGAAAAAACAATTGTTTGTTTGATTGTTTTTTGGTTTTTCTGATTTGGTTTTGAAACTGAAAAAGGGCAAAAGGAATAAACAAATAAACGGCATTTGATTTTGTGTTTGTGTGTTGGTTTTTAAAACCCGAAACAGAAAAACAAATAGGGCCTACAAAAATAGATACATTTATAGTTATAGGCTACACCAGAAGGCAGAACGCAGCGAAGAAAAAAGAGCCAACCACCTAAACCAGCAATAGACTGTCTAATTATATTTAGCCTTAGTTATGGCCGCACTTGAACCTTATGGTGATTTTATTCGTGAACTATTTGACACTGGAAAGACACGACGCGATCAGTACCGCTCTAAAGCATTCTGGTGCCCCGAAGTACCCCGTTATGAAGGTGAGGAGGTTCTGTGTGGAGCACAACCTTCGAAGGAGAAATCTAGTTTTGCCGGCTCCCATGGGAAACAATAAAGCTGCCCAAGAATGCGAGAGACTCGATGGATCGTTTGAAACGTCTTTATATGTATTATTATTATTTATTTTTAAACAACCTCTTGCCTACAGAGCAAGCGTCTCTATCGATTGGGCCACGGCCACGGTGACCACACTGTAGGAACTGGATTTACTAATATATATCGATATGACGCTACAACTAACAACAAATGAGAGGAGAACTCCTCAAAGCAGATCTGTGCTAAACTGATTTGGTCTGCTTGTCTTGTTCAGCGATTGGGCGCAAACACTTCAAATGCATTGGCTGAGAGAAAAGAAGGGCAGAGATTATTAGCATACTAGAGAGACGCCGTATTTTACGGCGTTGTGATGTGCACAAAAGCGCCGTATTTTACGCGCGGTTTGATGTTCAAAATGACGCTTTTTACACGCGCTCTTGAAAGGCTTAATTGCGGAATAAAAAGCGGCGTTTTTATGCGCATGACGGCGTAAAATACTGCGTTTTTCTACATTTTACGGCGTTTTTTACGGCGTAATGAAGGTGATACGCGTCTAAATGTTGCCATTTTCTGGCGGGGATGGCTTGCCATACAAAAGCGCCGTATTTTACGTGCGGTTTGATGTTCAAAACGGCGCTTTTTACGCACGCTCTTGAAAGGCTTAATTGCGGCGTAAAAAGCGGTGCTTTTTTGCGCATGACGGCGTAAAATACGCAGTTTTTCTACATTTTACAGCGTTTTTTACGGCGTAATGATGGTGATACGCGTCTAAATGATGCCGTCTTCTGGCGGGGATGGCTTGCCATATTGGAACAGTGCTTGTCGGCGTTCTATGACGTGGCGTCCTTAAAAGGGCGGCCGTTGAGCATGCTTCCTTAACATTGGGAAACACCCATGGTGGTTACCCCCAATTATCTAAATGAAGACACCTGCTTGATTTTTTCTTGCTGGATGACAAGGGAAATGGAATAACAGTCAGGTGGTGAGCCAAATACAACCTCTTCTGTTTTATTAGTGTTTATCAGAAGTGCATTATTGTTAGTCCACTCGACCAGTTTTTTCACACCAAGTTGATGAAACTCAGGTTTTTCTGAGTTACTTAACCGAGTTAATAAAACAGTGTCGTCAGAGTAGTTTAATATATATTGATTTGCTGTATCTGTATGACAATCATCAACAATCATCAACTCACACAACCCTGGGGGGGGCAACATTGCTTATTATGGCAGATGAAAGGGATTTGTTTACCTTTACAAACTGTACTCTGTTAGTGAGAAATTAAGCATACCAATGTATCCGGTATGGATTCAGTTCCTGCTGGACCATTTTTGCCACCAGAATTTCTGTTTGTATGGTATTGGGGCTGATCAAAAATCTAGAAAGATGTTGGGCATGAATATTTAAATATTTCGAAATAATATGATCTAAGGAGGCAACAGTGTCTTCAGTGGCCCAGACCCTGCTTATAGCAAATTGAAATGGGTCAAGTTTATTGTCTGTTGCACTGATGAAATGTCGGAGCAAAATTCTTTCTAGAGATTTCATAATGACTGAGTTAAGGGCTATGGGTTTGACATCCTTATGTTCCTTTGAACATGGAATCTTGGGCAAAGGTTTAACATGCAACATTTTTCATGACATCGGGATAGTGTGTGTGTCAACAGAAGCCTGAAATATGTGTTGCCACACTGGAGCCAGCTGGGTTGCAAAGTTCCTCAACAGAAAAGCACTACATGCTCTGGCCCAGCAGCTTTCTTTGTGTTTGTAGACAAAGAAAGCTTTGTTTTGAAATATTTTCCTAACAGCTTCCACCGTGATGACAATCCTGTCAGAAGCAGCAGGTATAACAGTATTAAGAATTTCTTTGCACTTAACGGGATTATCGTTAGATTCAAATCTAGCAAAAACTGTATTAAGTTCATTTGAAAAATAAAGTTCATTATCTGTCACCATGAATTTAGAGGCGGATGACATTCCCGTCATTGATTTCATTGTAACCAAAACCTTTTTTGAGTAATTAGTTCTGAAAGCATCTTCTAGATGCTTTCTGTGTGCCAGTTTTGCTTCAGAATCTTTGTTTTTGAACGCCAATTTCCTTTTGTTTATTAATTTTTTTATGTCCTTAGGTACAGATGATTTATTGTTAGGATATATTTTAATCTCCTTGGTGGGGACAATCAATTGTACACAAAAGTCAATCTAATAATTTGTAACTAGTTAATTTATTTTGTGAATCCTCCTGAAACGTTTCCCAGTCTGTCAGGCTTTCAGTAATTTTTTAATGTTCTAATCATTTTCTTTTCAGGTTTATTGCTGTTAAGTTTGGTCTTGTATACTAGAATCATGTGCACAACATTATGATTCGAATTATATGGGTGGCTTACACTTACAATCTCAAAGGTGGCACCTTTGAGATTTACAAAGCATTTGTTCAAGGCCCCTCCAACCAATCCCGCCCTCATCCAGTGCCTCCTTCCCTGCCAGGAGCTTGCAGTTGCCAACATCGTCATTCACCTCCGCAGGTGTAAGCCGTGAAGAAGGAGCGAGGGAGGAGCTTGCAATCGACTGACTGCTGGGACAACACTATTCCTACCCCCACCTCTGATGCATCCACTTCTAAGGGGAACGGCAGCGAGTCTGTAATGTTGGTTGCGCTCCAGGAACCCCTGGTCCACCTCATGAGTCCACCGGAAACCCCAAGTTGTCTTCCTGGTGAGAGCATTTATTTGGGCAGCAACAGAACTAAAATCCTGGATGAAGCAGTGACCCAAATTTGAAAACCCCATTAAGCGTCTCACCTGTTTCACTATCTGTCATGGAAGACACCTTGCTCATTTACATCTTGATTTGAGAGATGGCCAGGATAAAGCCAAGAAGTGTAATGGAGCTGGCATGAAACTCGCGTTACGCTTTTTTACACTCCAGGTACACAAAAACAAATCTATAATGTGTTTGTCTAGCATGTAACAAAGCATGACATTGACCAGGGCTTGGAAGGGCCGGACCAGATATCCATAGTGCTCTGTCTTCCACTCATCACCCTCACGGATATGAACCAGGTTGTAGGCATTTCTAAGGTTTATCTTAGTAAAAATCGTGGATCTTTGTAAAATAGAAGGAGAAGTAGTTGGGCGGATGAAGCCCATCGCTAATGCCTCCATGGCTGCTGTCTCAGGAGGGACCAGGGAGTAGAGAGGACCCCGAGTAGGACAGGAACCAGGCGGGCGGTTAATCACACATATGGGTCATATGGGTGGTGTGGTGGCAAAGTGTTAGGCCCTTCTCTTGTTGAAGAACTCATAGAGGTCAGCGTAGTTCAAAGGAACTTTGGACAAATCCAGAATCTTCACCCGAAGTAGAGAACCCCTGGTCCTCTCCTGGTAAGGCTTAAGACATGTGTGAGAACCTGACGGACCCCGTTTCTTCAAGTGTTCCACCGTCCAATCAACACGGGGATCATGCTGTGCTAGCCAGAAATCCCAGTGTATGAGGTGAACGAAAGTCTCTCTTTGTGATCCCCTCCAGAGCTAAAATGAGTGATTAAGTGCATTGACTGACCTTGCCGGAGCCCAAGGGACGGCCATACAGGACATTTACCTTTAAAGGATCTTCCAGCTGGCTTAAAGGAACTCCCAACTCATGGGCCCGTGAGATGTCCAGGAAGTGACCCACTGCCCAGGAATCAGTTGGTGGGTTGAATCTCCCCACGAAAGGGAGGCAGATTCAAGGCAAAATCTTTACTGACGGGTCTCCTATATCAGGCTGCATCGCTTGTACACCTGCTGACGAAGTTCCTGCTGGGTCAGACGTGTTCCTCCTATCTCCATAGGCTTCTCCAAATACCCTTCAGAACTCTACGTGTTTGAAGGAGGCAGAACAACTGGTGAAGGTGCACCTGATGGGTTCCGACTCAAATGCTAGGTCACACTGAATCAGGAAAGTTCTGCAAGTCTCTGGATCCCCCTTGTAATTCTCCGGAGTACAGATGCTGGGCTTAGCTCCTTGGAGAAACAGGGCTGGCTCAGCAGGTTGTTGAGGAGACGGGCTTGGACCGGCAGATGAGGAGGCTCCAGGCAGGAGTTGGTAACCATCGAGGTGAGTGCTGCTACCTGATCCCCCACTGATGACTGGTACTGCTGCTGCTCTGATTGCAACTGCTTGATGGAGCTGGATAAAGCTTTGACTTGTTGCACCAATTATCTCTCTGCTTGGTCCATTTCTGTCTGATTCTTCTGTAACGTTTTGGTTAACCAAGACCCAGGCGCAGAGAGATTCCAAAAGTCTTTCAGGGATCTTAATTGCCTAAAATCTACCAGTCAAAAATAAAGCCTATAGAATCAACACGATAAGGTAATATGGTAAGGAAGTGCATTACCACGCATGTGCATGCGCATGTGCATGCGCTCCGTAAAATGGGGTGTGGAAAAAATGCTGATCGATGACACCCGCGCCCGCAGTGTGATGGCACTTCCTGCTGCTAGGCATGGGCACCGTGAGAGGTCGTGGTCATGGCTTTGCCCGCGACTGTGGCAAAAATAATTCATATATAGTTCAGTCTTTTTTCGGTGGAACTTAAAGTTAATGGCGCTGCTGGCCAATGCCCTTGACATACTACACACAGGAGAGTTGATGTCAGAAATGTTGTTTCTCTTCCAGAAGATGGGGCAGATAAAGCATGAGACCAACCTATATCCCCCCCCCCCTGGTAGATGCTATCATCAATGGGGTTGTGCAGAGGATGGAATGGAATTTTCAAAATGCGTGGTTGCTCAATACCTCTGAAGCTCATCCTGTGTGCAGATTTGCCTACATTCTCAGCGAAAAGAAGGCGATGTTTTGTCAAGCCTGAAAGCAGAAGTAAACCTACCACTACCTCAATCTCCAGATCACATGCAGACTGATGGCAAGGACCCAAGTTATAGCAATGATGAAGTCCCTGCATTCGTCCCATCAGGGAGAACAACAGCTATTTGCAATAGACGGACACCTTGTCAATGCATTCCAAGCCCTGCCGCTGATGAGGATTCTCCTGAAGTGCAACACAGGAGTCGCTGGTAGTTGTTTTATTATAAGTAGTATTTGTTCAAGAGTAAAACAAAGCATCGGACTGATATCGGTATCGGCATATAGCCAAAGCTGCGGTTTCGGTATCGAAAGTGAAAAGTGGTATCGGGACAATCCAATACAAATATTGTAGAAAAATATTTAAGTTGTTGATCTATCTGATGTCTTTTTTAGTTTAATTTCGACTTTGAGTATTTACATTCATACTATTGATTGAATTCATACAAAGACTCACACAGCAGTTCATACAACACCAACTCTATGTAGAATTGAAAACAGGTCAAACATGAGGGCATTTGCTCTAACCAGAGCAAGTCACCTGCAAGGTGTCTGTTATTCCTCCCTTTTCAACAAGTAAACACCTGTCAATCTGACATGGCATGATCAAGTCTGGCATGTGATAGGAGTTGAGATCTCTTTATTATTGTTTAATAAATCGTATAATAAGAAATGAATTTTGACCTGCTTATCTGTTTGATTGACATGTATATTTATCGCTTAGATAGCATTTAATAAGCATGAAGTTGGTTAAGAAAAATAAATAAAAGTAGCTTCTTGTGTAGTAAACTACTTGGCCAAGTAGTTGGTTTTTGGAGCATAGCATAGCTCACTCCACTCACCAAATAGCTTGGCAAACACTGGTGGATAGCCTGTTTCAATCATCCTCATCCTCATCGCCAAACTTATCCGGGGTCAGGTCGCGGGGGCAGCAGCTCAAGCAGGGGGACCCCAGACTTCCCTTTCCCGGGCCACATTGACCAGCTCTGACAGGGGGATCCCCGTCAGACATACATATGTATGTGTAAACAGGTTTCTTGAGAGTTGTTAACCAGACACACTGGAGTGAATGCATTCTCACAACATATCTGTTGCATCTGTAAGTACACTCCCTTATGACCACAATGTTTTCCCCTTAGTTATCGAGGACTATATTAATCAATCTCTTTCCCCAGTAAAATCGCTTCAACAACAATGCCATAATTCCATTTTACGTTGTTTTCCCTGACTGATGTGTGAACTACACTGATTGATCTTTGTTTCATTCTTGAAGCTTGAATGGCTCTGCATTGTCCCCTGTTTTGATCATGTCACTGACGTCACAGTATTACATCTGATCATGTAAGCACATTTTCAAAGTCCTCCCGTATCAGGGAATCCTAGCCGTCTTTGTCACATATGCATTGTGTATCTTATTTCTAGCCATGAGTGCCCTCTGCAGGCTAGAGGCATACCATTTAATGGCTGTCAGCACACATACATCCTTATTCATATATTCATTGCAACTAACATTTGTTGGCCAGGGATGCCTACACAATGGCCCAACATAATGAAATCAAAATATTTTAGCTAAGAAATAAAGAACAGACTGTATTTAGACCAAATCATGTCTGGCGTGTCTAGCATCGAGGAAGATGTCTCTGTTGGCGACGTGCGCCGGGCAGGATGTGGGGTACTGGACTCACCCTCGTCCCCAGCAGCAGGAGGGGCCGATTGGGACTATGTCTGTCTTTGTGCAGCACCACTACGCACCCCAACCTGGCATGTGCACCGTGTACACCACCTTAGTGAATTGCCCCCGGTATTTGGTCCGGACCCTGCCAAGAACATTTTGAAAATTAAATCAAGCAAGTTGGTATATGTTTTTGTGGACTTGCTTTATCTAGTCTACAGACACGTTTTATCAGGCCCTCATGCTATCAGAACTTACTGTTTACTTTCACTAGTAATTTATTGGCTTGGCAAAGACAAAGTCAAGAAGTCACATGTTTGCATGCATCTGCATTTGCTAGTATGACTGTAGTTTAGCTAGTCCTCTGTTCAGATTTCACATTCCCTTTCCTGTATTCCCCTTTGACGCATGTATGCCCCTATGCCAACTACCTCTCAGCCTGCAAGCCGGGACAAGCTGTTTAGAGCCAGCCAAGACCCCAGGAGAAGCCACAGCAGAGCAAGGGCCAGGGTGCTGAAGCATGCATCTGGGGGAGATAAGGTCTTGGCTCTGTCTCCGACTGTAAGGTCACAACGAGACAGACGGAGTGGGCGAAGCCAATCATTTTGCTGAATACATGTGGGTTCTGGATCATGAGTTAATAGAATGCTGTTTCCATGAAATGTCGAATGAGGAAAGGATTGCTTCATCCCGTCCTGACCTCATGGCGCACACAAACAATGCAGGTTGTCATCACCTCATTCCTGCCATGAGGCGGCCACAAATCTGCAGCAGCATGTCAATGGTCTACCAGTGGCACAGAGACAAAGCAGTGAATTGCAGCCTGGACATTGAGTTTTTTAAAGATTGTTGGTTTCTGAAAATAAGCATTTGAATCTGATAGGATAGGATAGCTTACTATTTCAAATAGACCTAGTAGAATAAAGGCTTAAACAAGAGATTTCTGTTTCACCACCTATTGTTTTGCATATATTTATATTATCCCCAATATCTTAATCCAAAAGCCCCTCATTGACACTATAGCAGTTGAAGAAGAGTGTTTTAATCGCTAAATAGTTATTATGGTTTCACCTCATTCTGTTTTATTCCCCTGTCTGCCAGACCCCTGTCTCTGACCCCCACTGTTAGTTTACCAAAAAGCTTATACCTTACACCTTTGCCCTGCACTCGCCCCCTCCCTGCCAGAGGTGTCTTTGACCCACACTAATTGCTGATCAAACAGTTATTACACCTTTGCAGTGGCCTTATCCCCGTCCCTGTCAGACCCCTGTCTCTGACCTCACTGTTAGTTGATTAGACAGTAAGTATGTTTAGTCTTCATCCTGTTTTTATCCCTCTCCCTGCCAAACATCTGTCTCTAGCCCCACATTACTTTTTAAGAATTGGTAAAACAATTGACGTGGATTCACCTTCATGCTGTTCTCATCCTCCTCCCTGTCATACCTGTCTCTAACCTCTATGGCTCTTAAGGGATCAATGGATATTGAGGGGTAGGCATTAGATGTCCCTTATTTTGTCTTCAAGTCCAACAACAATTAGGGAAAGAAGATAAAAGGTTTTTACTGTTTATAAAGCGAATGGCAGTAGGGAAAAAGGTTACCATATATCTTTTCATCTTCCTTGCATGTGCGAGTGAACAAGGTTTGAAGTTCATTCATGACATTTTTTAGATGCTGAATGTAAACAATGCAATGGAACTCACAACTGTTCCTGTTTATTGTTTTTTAAAATTGCCAATCATTTCCATCTTCTTTCTGTATTAATCGGATCAGAACGGGAAGAGAATTTGGTACTTGAGGAAAGGGCTGCTTATGGTAGGCCAAACGGGAAGAATCCTGAAAACAACAAAAACTGTTAATACTACTGTTTTCTGGTACAATACAGACAGTATACCATGCTCATCAGAAAAATACAATTATTTAGGGAAAATACGTTAACATCAGCATGCGCGACTCCCGATCCACACTTCGTTCCCATGGGTGAATGGATGAATGAAATAATATAAACACAGCAATTGCATTGATCACCTGGCGAGATATCGTGCAAAAGCTTGAGAGAGATGGAAATATCTGATGCAAATGCATCTTCTTCTTGCTTTTTATGGCAGTTGGCTATGAACGGGGGGGATGCCAAACCCTCAACCCCACCGACCCGGACCCTCAATTCATCGTCTCAAAACAGACGATGAATCAGACCTCCAATATGTAAAGACTGTTATTTTGTATTTCTTTACTGAGATACAATGCCGAAACTATGATGATACAGGTGGCATGCATTCAAATGTCAACCGGGAAATCCTTATCATGACCTATATTGCCTTCGCCTCCATCTAAATAAGCACCAGTATATAATGATGACAAAAACAACGTCTCAACTCAAGTGCTGAAATTTATTGTAAAAGTATACATAATCAAACCCTATAAGTCAATGTAATGTCATTGGAAATATAACCTTAAGGCAGTGGTGTGCTTTATAAGCTGTGATATCGGATATCAGATGTAGGCCTAGGCCTAACCGTGTAAACCAGCAATAGGCCTACATTAAAATGCTCCTTCCGCATATCCTTTTATCGTAAAAGATGGTCCATTGTAAAAATAAATAAGTAAGGAAGCATTGCAACACCTTTCCTTAGCATTAAGAGAAATCAGCCAGCTTTTATCAAATTTCACATTTTGTGTTTGCCCCACTGGTTTTTTTTACAAAAAAACATCTGGGAAGTCTTCACTGGAAACAGCAGCAGCAGGCTCCAGGCTGCCAGCAGCAGCAGCAGGCTCCAGGCCGCCAGCAGCAGCAGCAGAAGGCTCCAATCCGCCAACAGCAGCAGCAGGCTCCAGGCTGCCGGCAGCAGCAGTAGGCTCAAGGCTGCCGGCAGCAGCAGCAGGCTCCAGGACGCCGGCAGCAGCAGGCTTCAAGCTACTGAGGCCAGGAGCAGAAGCAGGCTTTGGGCTAGCGGCCCCAGCAGCATATATAATTGGTAAGTATTCTCAATTGGAACTGCTAAAATTCCTTTAAAGCATCAAAGAGTCAATGACTATCGAAATGTATTTCCTGAAGTTCATTAACTGACAAAATTATTATTTCTAACAGGTGGATGACAAGAGTTCCTGTAATAAAATGCTTCTACAATGCTCGTACAGCCAAAAATTTAATTTGCAATTTTAAATGGTTTTATTTTATTGGCCAGTCTGCATTCCAGGAGCAGTCATCAAATGCGGGGGCCTTCACTCGCTCTATAGGCTTGGCACTATCAACTGAACTCGTCTGCAGTGGAGGTCGAGATTTTGACAGTAAAAGCTGATATTGAGCTTAAGTCCAGGATGGACAATCTGGGAACTCACAAAGGAAAGGTTTCCAAACATGAGGAAATGTGCTACCTCCTTGACTGCATTATTTGGCTCTTATTATTATACTCTTATTTATGCCATTCAGCCTTTTCCCACATGAAGATTTTGAAGTCTAAGTACCGTTCCACCATGACTGATGGTCATTTGGAAGCCTGCTGGCGACTACCTATCCGCAGCTACTGTCCGGACTATGCAACCCTGGATGTCTCCATTCAGTGTAAGTCATCAAAGCATTTTAATGTATGTAGAACATTTTCACCCGGTCATTTTGAAAGCCGAAAAAGTTTGGGCACCCCTGCTTTAAATGTTCCTGCTGCAAGGATTTGTGGGATGGCTGTAATCTCCTTTATTTTCGCAAAGGATGGTCCATTGTAACCTATGCTAAAGGAGATAAGGAAGGCAAGCATTGAAGCACCTTTCCTTAGCATTAAGAGAATTAAAAAAAAATGTCATGGCTGCCGCGCAGATACTACCGGATCATTAGTAGCCTGTGCAGATAACAGCTAAAGAATGACTTGACTTTGCGTTGAAGTTGTATGGCTGATGCTTTGTGTCAAAGAACGGCCGAATGGTGCTTCCCTTAAACTATTGAAATACAGTACTACATATCCCTATTTTAACATACATATGACATAAGTGAGGACTATGAACATTTTGAATAGCACATATCTGTATGTAGGTAGGCCCAGAGTGATAGATATAACAGAGTGGCGACACTTCCATTGGACTCCGTTGTAGCGTTTTTTGCCGCCTACTTCCGGGGTCTGGAGCCTCGCATAGTTCCAAAACATCCATTTACGGCGTATGAGATCATTCATTCCCATTGCTGGCCGTCAAGTAACTTCACAACTTCAACTTCCACAAAACGCAGCCTGATATATGTGGAGAGGATTTTTTTTCTAAACACTCAGCATCTCAAACACTGGGTCCAGCTTTACATGATGCATCCTCCTTTGCAGCGTACAGATGTTAGGCAGTGGAATCTGCATTTGCTGGAGGGTTTTATAACAAGTGGTCCATTTTATTTGTATTGGTTTTTTAATTGTCTCCTTTCCTCACCGTATTCCTCTCTTGTTAACACTTATATATACAATATTCATCCCTGTTCCTTCACTTTGTTCTAGTTTTTCAAGTTGGATACACACACACACACACACACACACACACACACACACACACACACACACACACACACACACACACACACACACACACACACACACACACACACACACACACACACACATTCTTGTTATCTCATACAAAAAATACTATTTCATTCATCTAAGCGTAATCATTTGTTATTCTTTAATACATTTGATACGTATATGGCTTAGTCTTAAAAGTATCATGATTGTGTGGTCAGCTCCTGTCTCATCAGAAGAAGTTGCCTGGATACTAAATGCTAAATGGACTGTTGCTACTTTGCTTTCTCAATCGCTCTCTGACCAAGGGTAAGTGTGTCGGAATTACAAGCAAAATCAAGGAAATCCAATAGTCCAGGTGCGCAAAAATGAACATCTTGAATCGTCTTTGATTTCAGAACAGATGTAGTAAGGTAAAAGTTAAGGTTAAGCCACTAAAGTCAGTAGCCTAGTGCTACCCATTCAAACACGAACGTGAAGCTTTCACTCAAACTTAAAAACGTATCTAGCTTTCAGTTGTCACCCTACCACTCCAAATGTAAATCTGACAATTACAAATATGCAACAATAGTCAGAAAAGTACTTGGTTATGTGTTTTTTTAATTTCTATATATACCATTCAATATTGCAATCCTGATGTCAGTCCCATAGAAGAACATGACAGCGCGGCGTGTTTTGGAACTATACAGGCTTACTTGAACCACGTGACCCCCCTGCCGGCGAGATCAGAGAGTGTCGCAACTCTTCTCTCTATGGCTCTGGGTAGGCCTAGGGGACGTTTATGGTTTGTCTTCGGACATTGGTCGCCCCTCAGCGTTCACGCGAGGGGAGTGGAGCCACGGCGCACGCCTGGGCTGCGTTCCAATACCCATACTACCATACTATTTAGTATGGTAGTATTCCAATACTGCATTCCAATACCCATACTACCATACTATTTAGCATGGTAGTATGGGTATTGGAATGCAGCCATACTAAATAGTATGTATGGTATAAATAAGGTATATGGTATAAAACACCATATTTAGTATGGTATGGGTACCACACCTGTAGTGGTGACGCACCTGTAGTCGTGACGCAGCGGTTACGCAGACCTTCAGCCCCCTGTGCGGGTGCCCACTGACGGGGGTGCGCCTCATTCGCCAGGGACATTGTTAAACCACGGAGCTCCTTTAACTAGGACTGCTCAGAGCTACAGGAAACATTTCAACCCAACGATTTGGGCTTGCGGACGTTTGAAGGAGTTTTTTTTAAGCATTCCACAAATTGGAAGAATGGATACGCACGTTAAAGCAGGACAGGTCTACCTCCAACCACGGAAAATCGGCAAAGTAAGTAGAAATTGTAATGACACACCGTTTGAATTAACCGTTTATTTACCTAAACTAGGTAAATACTTACCTGGCGTCATGTCGAAACGATCTAGGCCTACATGAAGCCAGGAAAAGTTGATAAAATCACGGCATAGCTCATTGATGTGTGAAGTTGAAATGTGTTGAGGCAGATTCACAAGTTCAGACATAACTCCATTACCGCATTCCTGTAGTGTAGGTCTCTCTCTCTCTCTCTCTCTCTCTCTCTCTCTCTCTCTCTCTCTCTCTCTCTCTCTCTCTCTCTCTCTCTCTCTCTCTCTCTCTCTCTCTCTCTCTCTCTCTCTCTCTCTCTCTCTCTCTCTCTCTCTCTCTCTCTCTCTCTCTCTCTCTCTCTCTCTCTCTCTCTCTCTCTCTCTCTCTCTCTCACAATATATATCCTATTTGACATGAACTCTTTCACATCTCTTTTCTCTGTCAGAAATGGAATCAAGTGTGGCTGTCCCTGTACCCCGCCAGTCAATGCAGCATGGGCCGGTTGGAGATCAGTGACATTAGAAGTTCATGGGCAGGTAACGTCATGCAGACTTAGCCACGTCTTAATCACGTAGGCTGAGCTTGGCGGAGGTATTAGTTTATAGCACCATTAACGAATGTAACCTTGTTCCCTCTCTGCTGCCATTAACATTCATTGCAAGCACCCCAGGCGTTCAGTCTTGCAATGACTACCATGAGGCCTTCAATATATTACCCAATATAACCCTGACAACTGAGCGGGCTTTAAGAAAAAAATTTTCTTTTTTTCAAGCCAAAACAACCACAACAAAACGCACGTAGCCTACCCTAGTCATAAGCTGAAAAGACCGTAATATTCGTCAGATTCTACAATTTCCGACTGTCCGTGAATGCAGCCAAAAATCTTCCGTCATTTAAGCCTAGCAAAACGCTGTAAAGTACGTGCTTCTTTCATAGAACCTGTGCTTGATTTAGAGGACTTTTGCAATAAATTCATACATATTCAATACTACCAAACAAGAACCAATTCAAAACAATAACATGTTACTTTAACGAACACAGGTATTTTTTTTAAACCAAAAGAATATTATAGGCTTTACAAATCAACGAAAGTGCGATTTCGTTGTGGAGCTCTGTTTCCCTTCTTTACTTGAATATCCACTCTGGTGTCTCCGAACGACTTCAACAAGACTGTTGCATGCAAGTGGCCCGCCGTACTTTGGTGTCTCAATGCCGACTTTCTAAGACAACTCAGGTTGGAAAACCCACCGTGGCTCCAAACACCACATCGATACTTTGCAAAAAGCAAGCATTCCCATAAATACAGATTACAATGACCACTTGACGCTGTCAGCCAACTATACTCGCGTAGTTGCTGGATTGAAAGTGCCGCACAAATCCTTTGAGAAATTCCTTCTCGAAAAATACTTTTTCAACGAGTCGGCCGCAATATCCAGTCCTTCTCCTATGTCATCCATTGTAATTAAAGTGAATCTAATCTAAAAAAAAATCTAACCTAATGATCTATATAATTTCGCTGCTAGCTAGTTGTAATTCCTTTTGTTTACCTCCTGATGGCGCTGTCACGTTAAAATCGTACCGGGGGCGAAAATTGCACCGGCCTACGTTATCAGTTGTTGACAAATTCCAAACCTGCCTGGCAACAGACGACGCGACCGTCTGTTGCCTGGCAACGGGCGATCGCGTCGAATGACGTAGGGAGGTTCTTGAACATTCGCGAACTTTCATGCTCGAGTGACAAGACAGGTTTTTGAAACCTGCTTTATACACTCAGTTTACTAGCTAAATTCGATTAAACAATTCAATACCATACAAATATAAAGTAAAAACAAGTGTTATCTAGCGGTCCGTTATCTGTATTATGTTATTCGGTGTTCGGCAACATAAGCGTGAATGGTTTTTGAAACCTGCTTTAAACACTCAGTTTACTAGCTAAATTCGATTAAACAATTCAATACAATACAAATATAAAGTAAAAACAAGTGTTATCTAGCGATTCGTTATCTGTATTGTGTTATTTCGTCTTTGGAAACATGAGAATGTTTTTGAAACCTGCCCGGCAATGAACAACCCAATCAAATCAGTTGTCAAGTTGTCAACAACTGATGACGTAGGCCGGTACAATTTTCGCCCCCGGTACAATTTTAACGTGACAGCGCCAAACAACAAGGCCAGCTAGAAGGCCTAGACGTGTAAAAGGATACGCCCAGCTCGGCATACTCGACATCTGATTGGTTGAAGAACATGTCAATCAACAACATAGTCCCTTTAGCGTCAACAGCGAGGGGATTCTCTCAGGATTCTGAAGGCCTCGGCTAGATTATTTTTTACCCGGAGACAGTGTAGGGAAATAATCTGATTGGATAAGGGCTCTAATGGCGCGTTTCCACTGCAGGGTGCGGAACGGATTGGATCGCAAAGGTGCGGATCGGGTCGCGTTTCCACCGCCAAAAGTGGCCGTGACCCGGACTTTTCCGTACCCGTTCCGGCCTCGTTCTCGGGACTCCTCCGTTGGGGTACCGAAAACGAGACGAGACGCCTGAAAGGGTCCCGGGAAATTCTAGCTACACACCCCCTCCGTTGATTGGTCGACAGAATCATCACTTCCGGGTGACGCGGGGATAAAAACAAACAAACAGTAGCCTCGAGGTATTATTCTTTACAATTAACATGTTGCGTCTCCAACATCTTGCTTGGGCAAACAAGGAGTTGGAGACGTTCGTCTGCATTCTTGGGGAGGAAGACGTTGTTTACGATGTTTACGTAGCTGCCGCGGCGATCGACATCCGGCCTACCACAAAGGGTACTGTCGGCAGTGGAAACGCGACCTCGGAACTGAGCTGGGCTATACCGCCCCCTCCCTACCGCACCTTTGCGATACGATCCGTTCCGCACCCTGCAGTGGAAACGCGGCATAATATATGTATTACCGCGCTGGAGGCAACGCAACTGAAGGAAAAACAAATAAATACGTATTTAGACTTATGTGAACAAGCTTATTAAAATAGATAGAATGATTGAAAAAATATATATATTAAAAGGTATAAATTATATATTTTATAACAATAAAAATAATGTATTGTTCTGAAAGTGTCTAGGCCATTAGAGAAGGATTTGCTGGCCCAGACGGCCCGCCTCTGCTAGAAGCTCTGTGCTTCTGAGCGTCATTGGCGAGAGAGAGGGCGGGACGTCCCAACATGGTTCTGATAAACTTGGGTTTAGTGTTGAGAGGCATCATCAGAGATGGAGAGACCACCAATTGTGGAATATGTGAGGAACATGAATACATTTCCATTTTATGTTTGACATATTGCTTTGCATGCAGTGTTAGTTTGTTGTTCTGCTTCTCGCCATGTACCTATTCTTCTCACTCCGAGCACTGTTTACTGGCTCATAAACCTCATAGGAAGTACAAGAACGGAAATTGCTTTGCGGTAGACCGAGATAACACACCAAACCGTGACCCTATCAGATTACAGGAAGCTGATGCCAGAGTAGTAACACCACCTTTCAGGATGAATCTATCTAAAAAAAAAATGGTTTAGTGTAGGGGAGTTCCTTTCTGCTATCGTTTTTTTGATGCTAGTATGTTAGGGATTTAGCTAATTGAACATTGGCCAGCTGATGTTAGTGAGACAATGTTGTGCATGCTTAGAGAGCTCTAGCTGTGCTGCTATCCGAACATAATGCAAACCTCAAACACTCCCTGGCTGGGATGTAATTCATGTGGTTTACATCAGGATAAGATGCCACCATCATTATGATGAGCTCCACTATTTCTGTCATTGGTGATCCAACAGGGGCAGGTGTGGGGGGGGAACGGCCCAGCGCAGGGCTCGGAGGGGATGCTAAG
Organism: Gadus morhua; assembly: GCF_902167405.1. NCBI lineage: Eukaryota > Metazoa > Chordata > Actinopteri > Gadiformes > Gadidae > Gadus > Gadus morhua. The sequence goes on along the minus strand of NC_044050.1, from coordinate 4,636,838 downwards.
AGACACCAGCAGGGCCACAAGGAGAGGAAGCTGAAGGTGGTCCGACTGTCCGACATCATCAGTGTACTCAAACTGCCCCCGCATGCTGAGGCCCTGCCCAAGGTAATCACCTTATTCTCTCATTTGACACAAAGTACAGGACTTGGTTTTTACCATCCATTTCATAAACATGATGATCAGGGTCATGGTGATGTCATTAAGTCTTGTCTGAGTGGGAGGTAAGTCGGGGTCAACTTAACTCTTAATAGATGTCGACTAAGGTTAATCCATTATTAAAGGTTTTCTCTTTGTCAGATATATATACAGCACCCTCCATAATTATTGGCACCCCTCGTTAAGAGGTTTTCTTTAGCTTCTAATAATTATTTTTTTTTTTCGAAATAATATAGGACCACAATGAAAGAAAATGTGAAATACCGCCTTTAATTCAAGTGCATTCCGTGCATGCCTCCCAAACAGCCTGTTGGCATGTAGATAGCGCCTGATGATTATTTTGGAGACTTTGTGACCCCAAGATGCTACCATTCCTTGCAATTCTGTGACAGTGAGCTTTGGAGATTTTTTTATTTCTCTTACCATCCTCCTCACTGCATGGTGGCAAAATGAACTTGCGTCCTCGTCCAGGCTTGTTTACCACTGTTGCAGTTGTTTTAAACTTCTTGACGATTCCTCTGACAGTAGATATGGGCAGGTGTAGGCGAGTGGCTATTTTCTTGTAGCCATTGCCTGATTTGTGAAGGTCGACACACATCTGCCTTACTTGAACAGTGTGTTCCTTTGTCTTTCCCATGTTGAAGAGAATGGCTTCTGTGGCATGTCATATTTATACCCCAGGGAAACAGGAAGTTATGAATTACTAATTAAATGTTCCTACATACTCTGATCAACTTTGTAAACTACTGTAGAAATGACAGAAATGCTTTAATTACATTTATTCCCTAGGAATTGTTAGGGGTGCCAATAATTGTGGAACAGGTGATTTTATGAAGAATAATTATTTCTTAGTCAGGGATTTTTTTTTACAATTTTCAGTGTGAGAGTATGCTTCTGCAATAAAAATTTAATTTATTTATGGCTTTTAAGTTTTAACACATCTTAACCAGGGGTGCCAATAATTATGGAGGGCGCTGTATGTGAAGTATTGAACAATTATTCGCCTGAGGTGAAGTGAAAAATGTTTATGTTTAGTGTTTACTATTCACAGAGCCTGAGGTGAATAATTGTTTTAGGATATACTACTCGTGAACACTCCAAAAATAAACAAAATAACACTTTTTGCCGGGATCTATTTGTTTTTAATAGCGGTTTATTTGTTTTTATTAGCGTGACAAGACGATCGTCATGTGTGCTAAACAATTTCCCGAGTTTGAGATCTCAATCATGGGATATTGCCCAATATCCCGAGATAGCGAACCAATCAAATTGCGCCATCTTAGGAGGTTCACGTGTAGCATATACTAATGGATAAGATATAACCTTTTCTGTTCAAAGTGGAATGGTATGTATAGCATCTTAGTTATAGCAAATACTGTCAATAGAATGAAGCTGAAAACATCAACTCAGATGATTCTTGTTGTAGGATAACATGGCAGCATTCTGTGTGAAGACGGAGGAGAGAAACTTGGTGTTTTCTGCCATGAAAGAGGAGAGTACAGAGTGGGTAGAGAAGGTGTGCGAAATTGCCTTTCAGGTGAGACACAACCCTCTGATTGGTTGAATACTGCCAAGAACCTTGTTATTTAAGGAAACTAGTCCAACAGTGTTTAAAGCATTGATTTCATCACAATGGTTCAGTACCTCTTTCTGAAGTTGGCTTTCTTTCAATTATTTGGAAAAACATGACAATCCTATAATTTTGATAACATCAGGTATATTAGTTAGGCAGTGCCTTGAGCCTCTCAAGTGATGATTGGATTGATACAACGATATGCTATATTCCAGCAAGTTACTAATGTCTCCTTACATACACTAATTATTAGTAAAAACTGAAATTGTAAATATAGGAAATTGTAAATATATACCTTGGAAAAAGTTGACAATTCAGAGCTCCTTAAAATATGGAAAGGATCTTCTCTTTATTCTATCTTCTCTTTCTCTTAGAATCCCAATGTGAGCGGAACCAGCTCTAAGCCTCAAATGGAAGACAATGTGATTTATGCCTCGACAGAAGAGGGTGATTTCCCATACATCTTCACCCCTCAATACGCCAACCCAATCTGTTCAAATCCATTTAACAAAGAATAGTGTACAGATTGGTTCGCCAAACATCTTTTGTATTTGCCTCATGCTTCTTCTTCCAGTGGGTATGTTCTCGGTGGCGGTGCAGCAAACTGATGCCGCAGCACGTTGCGGCCTGCAGGGGGTGTACAAGTTACATGTGGGCCAGGGTGATCTGTCGTTAAGAGAGGCAGAGAATCCAAGGACCATCTTGAGCTGGCCATACCGCCTCCTGAGACGATATGGAAAAGATAATGTAAGGGTGGAATGCACTGATGCCAGACATTTAATACAATTTTCTTGGTGGTCATCAACATTTGATCATTGGCCCCCAATTAATGAATGATTATCAATGAGTATGTGGATTACACCTGTATTGAACAGCCAATCCTGAGGTAAAGTCTTAACTAAAACACCTGTTGTTATTTTATAATAACTACACTAGTACTACTACTACTACTATATAACTATATTCAGGACATTTGTTATATTTTTTTGGATGAATAGAGTTATGACTAAGTATAGTATTATATGATTATAGAATTTCAGTTTAAATGTACTGTTAATATAGATAAAAGAAAACACCTAAATGAGTTGCTCTATTTTCATCCCTACAGCTTTCCTTAACCATCGAAGCTGGCAGGCGGTGTGATTCTGGACCTGGGACCTTTACGTTTGAGACCGGCCAAGCCAGTGTTCTGTTTAGCCTAATTGAGAAGGCAATCAAACACCAAACATCTTCCACTGCTGTCCCCACCAACAGTCCTGCCATCCACACAGTCCTCCCAACCCCAGATGGGGTAGCAGCACTGCCGAGTCGGATTCCCCGTTCCCCTTTGCCCAAGATACCCGATATGGACTTAATACCTGATATTTTGCACAAAACTCAAAAAATCAAATCGAATTCTCTCGTGGACTCGGAAGAGAGCTTGTACTCTCAGCCGGCAGACTGGATAAGTGCATCTGAATGTGTTAACGCTCAGCCTCTCGACAAAGTGATATCTACCAAAGCGTCCGCTCCCGTGTCCTGTGTGACGTTCCCAGAACACCCCAGCATTGACGTCACGGAGAGGTCTACGTCAAATCCACATCTGGGAGTCGAAAGTGTGTACGCCGACCCAGCAAGTTTCCTTCCTCTTAAACCACCCACCACCTCCAACACGATGGAAGCACCGGGGCCCTCTACAGACCATGCCAATCCTTCAGAGCCCATCTACGCAGAAGTGTACGACAAACTAAGCCCAGGCCAAAGCAGAGCTCACCCAACTCAGACCCAAAAAGGGGAAATAGAGAAAGAACCCATTTATGCCGAGCCTGTGAGGAAAGTTGAGGGAGTAGCAAAGAAGAATGACAGAACTGACCTGTTCACGGACCTTTATGCACAAGTCTGCAAACTAACTCCTTCCCCAGAAAAAACAATCCCTTTCTCACCTTCGGGGTCTGCCCTGACCACCGCGATAAACTCTAGCGACGATGGCCTCTCCGATGTCATCTATGAAACACTGGGTATCATTTAGCACAGCGCTTTCTAAGCTCTATTGGAGGAAAGGCCCATTCGGCCAACATATCGGACTACGGTGTATTTTGAGTCATTTAATTACACAGATGAGGACGAAGATTTATCCAAATTATTCAAGAGCAAAATAAATGAATGCTTTTCACGAACAAATCCCATCGGCAGGTGCTGTTAAATTATCTATTCCTGTTTGTCAGATTTTATTGATAATGTTGTACACCACACAGGGATAGCCAGACTGGAGAAAACTACAGCCCTAAATACATTTTACGGCATTCTTTGGATAAAACACTGACTATATCAACTAAATAATTACATATATATATTTATTTTCTTCATTATTTTTATATATGTATTTTATATAAGTAGGGAGAACAAAATGTATTATTCATGATGTTATTTCTTCCTATGTTTAGCCAATGCTAGCATTTTCATTGCAAAATACAACGCATATCTTAGGTCCTAAACCATTACACTGTTGAATCCCTTTTTGTATTTTGTATTTACTTCATCGCATTAGACCACAAGACCAAATGTATCATGAGTAAAATGCTGCATTGTTACTGTGCTGATTTATCAGACCCCCTCCTCCCATGCTCCAACTGTATTAACTACGTGATAATAAATAATGACACCATTTATTTATTTTCCTCTCTCTTAAACTCTGTAGCACTTTGAGATTTCTGAATGTAAAGTGCTCTACAAATTAAATATATTATTATTATTATTATTAATAATAATGCTACAATGGCAAATGGATGACAGCTTTAAATTCATACATTTTTAAATTAAAGCTTACAATCATTGATTTGCCCCAACTGACTATACGTAAGGGAAAGTATTTATAAGCGTTGCTGTGTTTATATTCAAAACAGGAAAATACAAGAAACTGCAAACATAACTTAAATGAAAACAAAATAGTTCATGTTTGTTATAGTATAACGACATTCAGTTTGCCTAGATTATATTTATTAGAATACATATTTTTCTGAAAAAACTTCAACCATCAGTAAAAACAAGATAGTTTGGTGTTTGATCAAAAATAAATATATTCAAAATTCTAAAATGACCAATAGAAAAAAAGAGCAGAGTAACAACATGAACTTGTCATCTCGTTATTTCATAAATTTCCAAAATATTCAGATTTTTGTTGATAGACATAATAAAAACATATCACAAACATCTGCTGTAATTAATCAAGATGGTCACATCTCTAACAGCCATCAGAAAAGGTTTGGATTGGAACAAATTCATAGATGTGGTCAATTGAGCATTTAACGCATCACAATAAAACATCTAATTCTCCCGAGACTTGCTGATGTCTCCCAGATGTTTCATCATGTTCTGGCCTCTTATTTTTTGTGATGTGTAGCTCAGCTGGCAGACAGGAGATCACACGCCCAAATGAGTTTTATCTTCTTTTGGTTCCTCCAAAACCTGGACACAAAGAACAACCATGCTAGCCCCTTACACAGTCTGTTCAGGGCGGGATGTTGTGGTGTTGTTCCGCACCGACTGCTGAACAAATAGTACAAACACCGAATGGGGCCACATTTTCCTTTGGTTTCACCCCTGCTTTTAGATATGTGAAAACTTGTTCTGGTAATACAATTTTGAAGCGTGTGATTGGTCACACGCTAGAAAACATTCATAACCACACTAATGGACTAGTAGTAGCGAAAGAAAATTCACCTGGGAGGAACTTATATTCCATTCAAATGTACTAACATGACAATTATTTTACTACTAGACTAAAATAATAACAACCCAAGTAAGTATAGCTTTATATACTATATCTTCCTACATAGTACTTAAGTGCGTGTGATACAAGTAACTAAATTCACCAATACATGGGTCATTCCAACATTGTCCTCTGTTGTACCTGAAGCACTGCGGGTCCCACTGCTAAAGCTGGGCGCTTGTGCGGGACGTGGGATGTGGCCGGATGCGCTGAAGTTGGAATTGTAAGGTTGGTTCCTTTAGCAAAGAACAAACAACAAAACAACTGATTATGGAAAAAAATAATAATAATGGAAAAACTGCACTTATTTCAAGACACCCCATATTATGGACTGCAGTAATACCAGTATTTATTATTCAACTATCATATTGTTGAATAATTAACAGAACCATCTTAACATTTTTATATAATTGAAAACAAATCATCTCTGAAACCGGAGGAAGGAGACTTCTAGGAAGAGGACAAATGGAGTAGAGGTGTATGTGTCCTGCTCCCACTACTTTGCATTAAATACTTTGCCTAGCTCCATTGTACTGGCTATATTTAGTACCAGTTTAACAGTTATAGCTCAGGAACTGATTTACAAAATATGATGCGCATCTTACAGCTAATGCAAGCCAAACGCTTTCTTGGAATTAGAAGACAATCAAATAAGCAAACTTCTGGCTTCCCAAGTGTGTGTGGTCAGTGCTTCTCGGCTCAAATCTCCTGCCCTACCACTAAGGTACGCGACGTAGGTCACGTAGTTTGGTTAAAATGGTCACCATGCCTTAATTTCTGTATATTTTTCAGTACATTCTGGGTTTTTAATACAAAGCCTTTTTTGTTACTGTCACTGCCGCTAACACATCGCTTAGTTAGTTGCATAAATTAGAATGTGCCATCATGCCATCATGCCAGCATGCCATCCATGGCCATGCTGACCCTACTCATGGTGCCTCCTCTTTACTCAGGTGTAATTAGGCAATTAAGACAATGCCATTGAATCTGTTGAACCCAATCCAATTACCTTAAAACTGAACAAAAGATACCCGTAGAAAGCCTAAGCTCTTGGAATGAATGACCCTCATACACGTGGTTCGTATATTTCCCTCATAAATAGCCTTGCACTTACCTTTGACTACCAAAAAGGTATCCAAGTGCTCCTCCTGTCCCGAGCCCGGTCCAGAAGCCGCCTCCACCCGCTCCTGGTGTGGCCCTTTGCTGCCGTGGATAATGCTGGCTCCCAGAGCTGTACCCACTCTGGAAGCCATAGCCTGGAGGAGGAGCACCGGGGTAGGCCGGAGGAGGATCACCAGGGTAGGCTGGAGGAGGAGCACCAGGGTAGCCTGCTGAGGAACCTAAAGCAGAAGGATCTTTGTCACATCTATTCAAACACTGCTCAGGTGGAGGTGAGGTGAGGCTAGCCTTGCGAGGCCGCCTGATTTGCCTGATTAGGATCCCGCGAGAATCCATCTTGCCAGGCCACAAGCTAGGGGACTGTTCAGCAATGAAAAGAAAAAGAAACTTGATTCTGTGTGCTATGTTTTATCTCTGATGATCCATTTATTGTTTGACGCAAGACGTGACGCAAAAATCATGTTGCTGTGTCGCAAAATGCTAGAATAGACTCCAAGTCTATTTTCACGTGCGTCTGCGTGTCCCTCTTTTAATAAACCAAAATATCTCTACTAGTAGGCGCATTCCTGCATTTGATTGCATTGTAGTCAGGCTACACCGTAGGGTGTAGGCGGGGCACCCCCATATCATTTACAATGAAATAACTGTAGTTATACAGGCCCCCATATATCAACAACCCTTACGCAGACTACGCACCTCTTGTTAACTTATCTTCTAGAAATATAGAACTTACCCGTGAAGTTGGGTTTAAAGCCAGGGGGCGGAGGTCCACTGGTATGGCCACGGTCATCGTGGCCAGTAGGATAGCTTCCCGGCTCGGGTTCAGGATGGCCACCTTGAGCTGAGTTTCCACTGAGAAAGAGCTTGTAGACACCATAGGCTAGCAGTAGTAGAATGGCCAGTCCCAGCATACTACCTGAGCCGCCCTCGCTGCCTACTGACGAGGAGCCCTGATGCTGTTGATGCTGATGGTTGCCCTGCTGTTGATGCTTGCTACCAGAGAAACCACTAAAGAAGTTGGAGGCGAAATCCCCAAAGCCTAAGGACGAAGAACATTTTCTTTTCATTTTAAATTTCATTTTAAACATACACAAATAAAATATTAGAAGAGATTATAGATAAATAGATTTTATAGATACTTTTTGATGTTTTAAACGTATAATCTATTTAAAGCTACCCTTTTGTGTAGCCTTCATATGAACCGACATTGCAAGCATTCTTTCCATTGCAAGGCATTATCCCCTATCCACTCCATACGTGTTTGCATGTACCTGTGGCATCGCAGGACATATTAGCATGGTGGCAAAACATATTCAACCAGCTGTCTTCATATCTAAAAGCCCCGTGATGTATGGCCCCTACTAGGACCTAGATCTACTCAAGGATGATACAAACACACATCCACATGGTTGCAAACACACTCCCAGCTCTCCTACCACCAGACTGCTTGGATCCGTGGGTGGAGCCGGACCTCTGCCTTGCCCTCCCTTCTTCGGTCAGCTCCAGGGTGTACTCCAGTCCACAGGAGCCTTTCAGTATGTAGGCATCGTCTGGATGGCTGTAGCCCTCACAGCTCACCTCGATGTGACCAAACTGGTAGGAGTTGTCCATATCAGTCTTACATTCCCACTTAAAGACGGCAAGACATACAACAATGAGGAAAGAGGATAAAAACACATTAAAATATGTATTCTTTGAAATTACTCTACTGCAAAATTCTGTATTGCCCATTCGTCGTTTCTGTTTAAACCGTATAAGAATGAAGAGTAATCCGAATTTCAACAATTAGGCTAATGTATTTAAGTAATAAACATGCAATAGCATACCAAAAACATATTACAAACATACCACAAACATACAATAAACCGAGGCCTCAAATTAGAGTTCACCCTGCAATCTCTCTAAGAGCTCTGCAAGCAGAAGTCCAATGCATTGGCCAAAGCAAGGACTTTTGATACCGTGGCACAGGTCTCAGAAATTTTGAGAACAGCGGTGTAGTCCTCGGCGGAGTCCTATGTTGTTTCCCCTTCATCATCTAAGCTTTGTCTCCTACTCCTTGAACTATCTAGCTAACCAACCTGTTCCTAGCGTTATCTAACATTAACATTTGTGTCTGGGATATACCGGTCACAAGGGAGCAGGGATCCCCATTCTTCTACTTGATGAGAACACAGGAAACTCTGTCCTTTAGGTAAATAGGATGTTTGATCATTGCCAATTGAAATGTGAAGTCTCATCTGTCCTAGATGCAATACCTCTTAAAGAAATTGCCATGACAGATGTGATAAAGGGGAGGACGTATCAGTTGAGTATGAGTTGGAGCCTTTGATCCCCGACCATTCCAAGGGTGTCAGGGAAAAGGCATATTAAACAGAATGTCGTATTGCATCTCTGCTTCTGATTAACCCGGTGTATATTTGTAACTTTTATCTGGACAGATATTTTATGAGAATCACCTGCACGTCGACTCCATCCCAGCCTTTGTTTTTACACTGAACAGCCTCTGGGACAAATGCTCCGCAGCCAGCCGAGCCCCCGATACACTTGATTTGGGGTATGGCGCTGGAGCGGCCCGCGGTGGTGAAGCGGCCCTTGTACAGAGTCAACACCTGGACGTCCCGCAGCAAGACGCTGCCCGAGCCTGGCAGTACACATAATACATTAGAAGGAAGACTTCCGGGGGATGTTTGCAAAACATTCAGTTAATTGACTAGCCTCGACCCACGGAAAAATTAAAACTCAACTCAAACGCATTAAAATATTGATTTAAGACATCACAAACGCATTTTTGGTAAAAAATTAATAACGTAGCTGTCAACCAACCTTGATTCCAACTTTTTACTTGTACCACAAAGAGACAATGTGCAACCAGTAGTAGGAACCTTTTCATGTTCGCAACGAAGGTTACAGTCTGACTATATCGTAACAGATTCTGTAGGTTATATTATGAATAAACCGAGACCTTTCAAAATAGTCCTCCTATGAGGCAAACGCAACTCCCTCAAAATATTTATTTCCGGGTGAACGACGTAACATGTTTTGATCCATCTAAGCCAATTGGAAAAGAGCACGACATCTCTGCGTCTTCAGAGCCATGTTTAAAATACCCTCGGTCCCTTACTATGCTGGGCCCTCTAGCAGGGGAGAAATGGCATATCGCCGGCGCTCAGACAAATATCCCCGGTCCCTTACCATGCTGCTGGGCCCTTTAGTGGGAGAAAGGGCGTATCGCCGACGCTCAGATAAATACCCCCGGTCCCTTATCATGCTGGGCCCTCTAGTGGGAGAAATGGAGTATCGCCGACGCTCAGATAAATACCCCGGTGCCTTACCGTGCTGGGCCCTCTAGTGGGAGAACAGTCTCATTATTAATGAATGCACAGAGAAGGATTCACAAATGTATTTTGTGATTTATACATAAATTACTCTCTTCTCACAAATACATTTCAATCCACACACAAATGGATATCGGCATGTATAAATGTAAAATAAATCCATAAACAAAAATAAGTTTCACAAACATATTTCTGATCCACACACAAATATGTCTTGTTTTAAATAAAGGTAATATAAATCCATAAATATATTAATTTAAAAAAGATTTGCAATTTTCATCAAAAATGTATTTGGATGTTGTTACATTTATGTACAAACTGTTAAACTTGAATTTACAAGACGCTTTTCATTTGTGAGCTTGTTTGCATTTGTGTGTGAAACTGTCTGCATTTATGCGTGGATTTTTGAGACTCTCCTGACGTCGCTAGATTCACAAATGCATTTTTTTCAACAAGGAACTCTCTGTAGCCAATCAGATGCCTCCCTCGTTTTCAGCCAATCACATGGCTGCAGTTCCGACCTCTGAGTCCAGCCTCCAAACCTCCCGGTTCTCTGTCAAATGTCTACTCTATCGGAAAGAACATGGTTTTTTGAATGATCGTACATAACAATCTCTAGGTGGTGAAGAAGTGAATGCTGCGTCACGACACTTTTTCCATCTAATTTCGACTGGGTTTTGGGATTATCGGTGCCGTTAAAGTAGTAAACGGCACCGACGTAAAAACCCAGTCACAGCAGTCATGTGGTTGACTGAAAACGAGGGAGGCATCTGATTGGCTACAGAGACTTCCTTGTTGAAAAAAATGCATTTGTGAATCTAGCGACGTCAGGAGAGTCTCAAAAATCCACACATAAATACAGACCAGTTCCCACACAAATGCAAGTAAGTTCACAAATGAAAAACGTCTTGTAAATACAAGTTTAACAGTTTGTATATAAATGTTACAACATCCAAATACATTGTGATGAAAATTGCAAATATTTTTTTAATTAATATATTTATGGATTTATATTATATTTATTTAAAACAAGGTACATTTGTGTGTGGATTAGAAATGTGTTTGTGAAACTTATTTTTGTTTATGGATTTATTTTACATTTATACATGCCGATATCCATTTATGTGTGCATTGAAATGTATTTGTGGGAAGAGAGTAATTTATATATAAATCACAAAATACATTTGTGAATCCTTCTCTGTGCATTCATTATTAATGAGACTGTTCTGACCCCATAGAGAAAGGGCGTATCGTACTGGCGCTCAAATAATCTCGTGAGGATGCATAGAGTGGCGAAGTCACGCCCCTTCCGGTAGGTAGAGCTCATGGGACCTATGAGATCGAAAAATATGAATGGGTGTCAATGTAGAGAAAATAATTATTTTCTGGTCCCAGTCTTTATATGCCCTGGATTACACATATGTTGTTTGTGGATTTAAATGATAATTTTTCATGCAAAGAAAACTAAAAATTGTAGTGAAGAAGTTTGATAATTTTAGATTTTATGTGAGGCCGCTTTGTGAACTACAGCTCTCCGCTGCTCTCGACGAATATGATATACGTCACCACACCCGCACTTGGAACTCGGCACAGAGATGGCGATCTCTCTGCTCCACTTCACCACTCTTTTTCAAGGCGAGGATAAAAGCATAGAAAGAGGTGAAAAGCACTATAAGTCGGGGCATGTGGAGAGTTTTAGTAATGTGCCATCTCTATGTGCCATCTCTGTGCCGAGTTCCAAGTGCGGGTGTGGTGACGATATCATATGCGTCGAGAGCAGCGAAGAGATGTAGTTCACAAAGCGGCCTCACATAAAACCTAAAATTATCAAACTTCTTCACGAACATTTTTAGTTTTCTTTGCATGAAAAATTATCATCTAAATCCAAAAACAACATATGTGTAATCCAGGGCATATAAAGACTGGGACCAGAAAATAATTCTTTTCTCTCCATTGACACCCATTCATATTTTTCGATCACATAGGTCCCATTCACTCCAATGGAGTGGCGAAGTCACGCCCCTTCCTTAGGTTTTTCCCAAGGGGAGAATAAAAGCATCGAAAGAGGTGAAAACCATTATAAGTCGGGCATGTGGAGAGTTTCAGTTATGGGGAGATTGTCGGTATTGTCCATGCCAGTCGCAGGGAGCGTGACGGCACATACGAGACATGTAGTCTTTCTCATTGTGTTTTCTCTACAGCCTTTAATTGAACAATTGCACAATAAACTGTCAAACTCTTGACATGAAAAATTATCATTTAAATCAAAAAACAACATATGTGTAATCCAGGGCATATAAAGACTGGGACCAGAAAATAATTACTTTCTCTCGATTGAAACCCATATTTTTCGATCTCATAGGTCCCATGGGCTCTACCGGAAGAGGCGTGACTTCACCACTGCACTGGTCTTGCGGTACTACACACAAATCCATATTTGGAAACTACGGAAACCATATTGGGTGCTGCCCGTGCTGAACATTTGTCTTTCTTCAGGAAAAATATAAGAAGCTGATAACTCCAAAAATAGCAGAACATCTGAACTCAATTAGAAACAGTAGACCCTACTTTGATTATTTTTACAGATGGATCTAGAGACCCAGTTAGTGGGAGAGCTGGGTTTGGGATGTATGTGGAGCAGCTTGGGGTGAAGATTGGCCGGCGCATCTCTAATGGGAGCTCTGTTTTCACATCTGAGTTCATGGCAATCCTATGGGCTTTAAAGGGACACAGTGTAAAAATTACTCCCATGTAGTGGTACAATTGTCTATTGCATTCAAACTAATAGTGCTCGCTTGTTCAAAAACTACGGTGGGCAGTATGTGCCAAGAAGCTGGGTCATGACATCCAATACTCATCGAGTCATTCGAGTGATGATGAGGTTTGTTATTTCAAACAAATTTCAAACTGCATTGAATCATTAGTGTAAGCTAATGATGTATGAGTTCCTCGAGCAAGATAGTGAATTATTTAGTCATCATTCACGCTGGCTCAGAGTGAAAACGCGTTTGCATTTCCTGTACCACATAGTGCTTTTTGTCCCTCTCGGCAGTTCATAGACTGGAAGAACATGGAAGGCTCCATGAAGCTTACCCGTCCTATGTAACTACATATTAATTATTCTTCGCTCAGGAGGATAAGGGAGATTTTTGGCAGAGATAATTTTACACCAATGAGGACTTCTTTATCAATGAATACGTTGATTTGAGGTAATAAATGACTTAAAATATTACACAGTTTCCCTTTAAGGTGGATTGAAGAAACCAGACCTAGAGTGGTTATCATCCGTTCTGACTCTGCAGCTGCTCTGGAAGCCTTAAAAGGGGGGAAATCTAAGGCTCGACCTGATATTATTACTGACATTCTAACTTTATTTTTTAGAATTGGGTTTAGATCTAACATATCCTTTTGCTGGGTTCCGGGACACGCTGGGGTTGGGGGGAATGAGCAGGTGGATCAGATTGCAAAACAGAGTTTGAGTAGAGAGGTAGATGTTCATATATCCTGGGGGAGAGTGGAACTGAGAGAAATAATTAAAGAAGGCTTAACGAAGGAATGGCAGAGAGGGTGGGAAAAAGAAAGCAGGGGTAGACACTATTTCTCTTTACAATCTGAAGTAAAAAAAAGATGTACCTGCACTTTTCAGTCCCGTAGGGACGCAGTTAAACTGTGTAGATTGAGGCTGGGTCACTGTGGGCTAAATCACTTTTTATTAATTGTAGGAAAACATGTGTCTGGTTTATTTGAATGTGGGACTTCTGAGACAGTAAAACATGTTTTTCTGGAGTGTAGAAAATATAGGACAGAAAGACATGCACTATTTGGTAGTGCATCTTGGGACTTGGAGGTCGGGCTTTTTCAGTTTTTTCCTTGTTTGGGCACTGTGATAACCATAAACTGATCTCTAGGGCAGTTTTGCAGTTCCTGCATGGTACAGGACTATGCGTAAAAATGTAGTTAATCATCGGACCTGTGGAGGGCAGTAATTCACTGGACAGCGTCCAAACTACCGGAAACTGAAGAAGAAGAAGAACTACGGAAACACGTCACCGGGTCCATGGCGGGAGAATTCCATGTTGTCCGGTTTTGACGTGCTGCTGTGTGTACACGTCTGTCAACAAAACGAGTTCAGGAGCTTTACACCGCTGATAGTAACGTTCATTTCTACAACATGGAGCAAAATACGACCGAGGAAACGACACCTGGTGCATCTAGGTAACGTATTAATTTGGAGATGAACTATATTGACAATTCAGAGACCCTTCTCTGGAATCTGTTCAAATGTTCAGAAATGCAAACTTTGATATCTGATATCTATAACCCGTTCAACTAGTTACTTTCACGCAGTGATGTAGTCTATTTTATTGTAGTTGGTATACCGTGATGATCAGTGTTGGTAAGGATACTTTTAAAATGTATCCAGTTACAGAATACATGCCCAAAATATGTAACGTATTCCGTTTCATCACTCAAACTGAGTTTGGTATTCTGAATACTTGGATTACTTCCACATTGAATTGCATTTTCGAAGTGTAGGAATGCGGCATCAAATCCGGATTACTAAACAGACCTATTCTGGTGCAGAGGTTGACACTAAGGTTTCAAAAGCACTTGGCCATCGGGAAAGTACAGGTCAGGTTCATGGGCGTCAGTTTGGTTTGAAATGTACTGGGGACAGAGACGCATTCGGAAGTGCATTTTTAGAAGTGCTGGGTACAATGAGGATGCACTCTTTTTTTCTCTCTTTAGTGCCGGTTTTATGAAGAAAACGTTTTCAAAAAGCATCGGACATATGACCCACTATGTTCTGCTCCATGTATCCAATGTTGACAACGTGACATGAAATGGCTAAGCTAACAACATAAACAAGTGGAGCTAGGAAAGGAATTTAACTGCATGTTTAAGTTCAGAAGGGCCAAGGGTGTGGCTACACACAGCACTACAAAATCGTCAAGATTGAAAAAGAAAAAAATATTTGTTGCACAGCTGAACGCTGTATCACATCAGGAGCTGGCTGTTCTCAATTCACAATACGCATTCCATCAAAATTAGCCTACATCAGGCATTCTGACCAAAACTCATGAACTCCCCCCCCCCCCCCCACAATTCTTCCAGAATTCAGGCAAAGCAAGAATGACCAAAAGTCATTTTGTCAACAGGAGATTGACTCCACCGACTATCAATTGCAAGTTTAAACAGCCGACCACTTGAGTGCAAAAAACACAAAAGACCTCGCCACAGCACCAGCAAATCTTAAGCAATAAATATTGCGTCTTTCCTTTATTTATGAGGCAGTGGTCTGCAGATGCATCCCGTGGTGTAGCCTACCACATCCATTTAGTTCAACAGGTTATCGTTCTGATACTCTCCATGGTACTAGCGACCTGCTCTGGTGCTTCTTACCTATGTAATCAGGCTAAAATTACTTGATTGTCTGATGCCTCATCATCCCAGCCAAAGAGTATTGGTATTATTAGTAATGGCTACTTGCCAAATCGAAAAAAGAATGCAATAAATAATGCAAATGTACATAACTAAATGTCAGAGGTAGTAGCAAAGATATGTATTTTTTAACTTTCACGTTTCTTGGAGCTCTAACTGAATTATCACAATCGCGTTTCTAGTAGTGTTGTCAGTCACGATACTGGATTTCCTAACTTCGAAACTATACCTGGAAAAAAAAAAAAATAGATATATATTCTATACCAATTTCGATATCAGGGGAAAAGTTTTTTTCAGGAAAAAACATACCCAATGTAAATGGAGTATATCTCCACAACTGAGAGGGCGATAATGTCATCTTTGTGCCAAAAGAAAGATTGTTGTGCAAGTGAAATATTATTCAATGGGGATAATACTTGGTTAAAGTGAATAAAGCCATGGAACACAGCGTAAGTGCACTGTAAAAAATGATTTTTTGGCCCTGTAATTATTATTTCAATTATGTATGTAAATTCTACAAAGAAATCCGAATTCAGTGCTTTTACTTTAAAATACCAGTTTTAATGTAGTGTAGTTACTTGGTGATTGTTTGTAATTATGTCTACTCAGTTTTGTATGTAAATTAAATCATTCGATCCAAGTAATATTCACTAAACCAGTTCATTGGCCTAATTAGTTGATATTTCCAAGTAAAATGTACTTGAGTGATATCAGTGAACCTGGCAACTTTCACGAACATTCGGAGCATGACGTCAAAGCCCCTCCCCACATTTGAACGGTCTTTCGTCCGAGACGTGCTGTACTCCAGTGACAGTCCAAGTTCCACATTTCAACTGGGTTGGCAGACTTTGTTGAATGAGATGGGGAAGATGAACGTGAATGAACCACGAAGGTAAGTTTTAAGCGAAACAAATGTTGTACGTTCCTGTTGGCTCACCTACTTAAGTCAGTTTCTCCGCACTGAAAGCAGATGCGGCTGCGGCGCTAACAAATAGTGTATTTTCCTGCTAGCTAACTTTGCTAGCGCCACGAGGTGGGTTTCCGACAGCACTTTACAGCTTAGGCGGCCGCCAAAGCAACACATGCCTGCCGCCTTAACTAGCGTCTTCAAAAACAAAAACGGGCTGAATTTCAGCGTGGGATTGTGCACAATTTAATTTATGCCTGCAAATCCAACACTTATAATGTGTGGAATTCCCGCACACATTTTACAGCGATGTATGTTCAACCAACGTGGCCGGAACCACTGTGTCCGAGTGTCTTGACTTCGACCCTGAACACACCTGTAGATCTGAACCTCCCGCTAGCAGAACACACAGTGCTTTTACATGGGATAGCTTGGATTAAACCTTATACCGATTTTGCTACTCGAACGGACCATGTCAATTGCCCGAACGTACATGGCCTTTAGAGATCGGATAATGGCCGGAGCATGGCTGAATCCGCTACCCTAAGTGGCGCTGTAGCCCTTTCATACAGTGGTTATAGAACTTCTGGTTGACCTCTACTGTAAAAGATGTATGTTAAGTTGGACACTTCACGTTAGAATGCAGTTGCAGGCTTACATTCCCCATGGGTAACTTTCTGTTTCCATCTATACGTGCTGTGATGTATGTATGCTACATATGTTATGTATTCTCTGCAATAAATTCTTTTTGTGTTTAATAGCATCATGTCGACGGCAGAAGGGACATTATCATCCGTTGCTTAGTTGAGTATCTTGGAGAGAGTGGAGAGGAGCTGATCAAAGACTATCAGGTATCTGATGATAATCATGACCATATTAAAATGATTGTCTAGCCTTATAATCTGGTGTTCACTTGTGATGTTTTTTAAAAGACTCAAAAGATGCACATTTTTCAATCAGGCTTTTAACTGATTTCTTAAACTATTTTTATGCTCTTACCCATTTTTTTTTAAATCATATTTAATCTTTATATTATCTATCTTAAACTTTAACCCTTAAGTGTTCTTGGGGATATTTCCAGCCAACCTGTTAATTTAACAAGCCACGTTTTGGCTTTCGGAACATCCACAAAGTAAATAATTTAAGAACACTTAAGGGTTGCCTTTTGTCTCTATTTAACGATCACTTATTAACTTTATTTTATGAGTAAAAGAGTAATTTAATTAATACCTTTTTTATAACCTATTTTAATCCCTCAGTTTTCAGCACCAGTGTTTCCCCCATGGGGACCTTCCACACTGGGACTAGTTCTGGTCTACCAACACGGATGCAGTCCCATAGATAGCTCCAGCCTGGGTGGCTGGAGGGCTCTGCACCCCTGTGTGGAGCCTCCTGTCTGCCCGGGCCAGGGTGGTCACTGTGGCGGCACTCCCTATGGTCGTGGGCGATGACCCCCCTCAGTCTGGATGGCCCCCAAAAGTGACTTTCTTTGGCTCAGGGTCAGCCTCTGTGAAGCACGTTGTCTAACTTTATGTATGAAAAGTGCCATATGAATATTGTTGGATTTGAGTACACTAAATTGAGTATACCTTTTTTGTTTTTATTTTCAAGTTTTTTTTCTCTTAAGCTTTTCTTTTACTTGGAATCGATTCTTAGTTTGTTTCTCATTGTGCCTTATTTGTTTTCACAGGACGTCAGCCAAGAAGCAGTGAAAGAGGACTGCAGTAATCACATGATGCAGGGCAACGTCATCCATCCCAATGTGGCACAGGAAATCCAAGATCCTGTGTATGTGTCAGTCATCATCAAGTGTGACAAACGCTTGCCTCCTGCTCATGGGTGTCATCTATGCTGTAAACTTAAGTTACCCACTTAAACTGAAATATACGTTTGAAGTATTTCAGAAGCCGTTTCTTGAGCTTGACGTCATTACAATGTCACCAAAGCTCCAGTTTCTCCACGATAAACTTTTAGCGTGAGCGTTCCAGTGCTATTTGTGCTTTTGTCCAGCACAAACAATCTCTTTACTTTTGTCATTTTTCTGACTGAAATTTCAAGTTTTGCTTAGTTTTTAAGTTATTTCTGTCATGAACATCCTGAGAATGTCTGCAAAGGTAGCCATTGCAGTTTATGTATGCATTCTTTGCTGTTCTGAAAAGTCAACTGTAACACTGTATTCGTTTGTATGCTGGAATATCAGTCCTAAAGTCAGTTGGTGCTTTGCCATTCCGCATTGAATTTTTCAAATCCTAAACGGCTTTACTTTTGAGCTTTTGTGTGTGTGTGTGTGTGTGTGTGTACACTGTTTTCAAATTTGCTAGCAGGAAGTTCTATGTGGTTATGTTATGTATTTTAAATACATCCATGCCATTTCAAATGTGAAATAAAAGTGTATTTCAAACATCCCTTAAGATGCAAATATTTGTTTCTGGAAAATATTGAAATATTAGAATAGTAAAAATATTTACTAAATTCAATTAATATTAACTAATACATTCCTATTAAATATTACTTAATAATTACATAAAATATAACAAAGAAAAGATGAGTAAGAAACACAAAGAATCATGAGCAACGTTTACTTGGGTTTTGTAATTAGATGCAATGGTAATCTGAGTGAAAGTTACAATCCATAGGGAAGGAATTGTCAGTGCAATTTAAGGTAATTTACCTATTTCCTAAGAAACGTTCTCTTATTCATTAATTGAAAACACCATGTTTAGTTGCAAAGTTTGCTCCAGACACTGGATTATCTGTTAATGTTGGTTTTATTCGATCAGAATCAACTTTGTGGACAAAAATCCCAAAGGTAAAACTTCATTTTTGGTTGTTAAAAGAAAAGGGGACGTTTCTTCTTAAGTTGTTATTTGCGAGTTTTAGTCACAGAATGATGGTTTAAATGGCAATTTCAATCACTCGTATTACTGCAATACCTTACTGCGTCCGTATCTCTGCCTATGGCCTACTTATTTTGGAGCACCTGGTCCTCTGCCAATGCTACCGCGACAACAGCTTTCCGGGTGGCGCATGTTTTCCTCCAACGACCGAGCGAAATAATAAAACGCTTGAATTGTGGGCGTGGCATCAGATCCGAGTCGGTTCGCAGAGAAAACTCAAACGAACCATAAGGCCGTTAATGTGGTATACACATTAATATGGGAGGTCTCTCTCTCTCTCTCTCTCTCTCTCTCTCTCTCTCTCTCTTTCGCAGTAGATTTTGGGCCAGGCTTAAAACATTGAAATAGTGTAGTTTGCTTTTCAATCTGTGTGGGTGGCCAATCACAGTGCGAGAGGCCTGCCAACATGCAGAGATGCAGGGGAAGCTTTGTGCTTCGTAACAGACAGAGACAGGGCAGAGCGCGAGCGCGCAGGGAATTTTATAAATGATGAATGTAGAAGAACACTTCCCCTGCTAAAATTATTTTATTGCAGTTATAGAGAAAGGACCAAGTTCCTTTAAGTCGGGTTGGAGTCCCAGACCCGAGTTCTGTCTGGGTTAGAGTCCCGACGTCTGTCTGGGTTGGAGCAGTGGCGGTTCCTTAGAGGAGGCAACGCCTCCTCGTGATTTTCCCCCAACATTTTCTTTTTTTTTTATTAAAAAATATTAATTTTTCGAAATTATCTATGTGCAATGTGTGTTTATTACTGAATAATTGCATGAAAATGATGAAAAAAAATGTGCCTTTGCAAACGCGGAGGCTGGCCGACGTTACTCTCAGTATGTTGTGTCCAGGGCTAGCCACTGAAGGGAGCGGAGGCAAAGAGGCCAAAACTCATTTTTGCCGCCTTTGAGAATAAAAAATAACCAATCACAATTCAGTTTCACTGTTGCGAGGTAAATCATATACCTTGTTAAACATAGGAAGGGAGGCCAGCCTCAGCTACTCCTTGTAACCAATCACAAATCAGTATTTTTTTTAAATAATGTTCTGAGCAATTCATGTAGGCTACGCCGTCTAGGCTTAGGCTTAGCCTTATGGGCTTGTCCCATAAGGCAACTATGCACCTATCAACGTGGGCACCGGCCACATTCCCACGGCACCGTGTATATAAGGCGGCGCAAACCGCCGCCCATCCTCCCTTTTCTTTCAGCGATTTGTACTGATCAACGGAAAACGAAGATATGACTTCCAACCTTAAGATGACCGGTGGCAGCGGCGTGGCGAGGCCACGGACCAACTTCCCTTTTCAGGGCCTCAGTGAGCCTCCTGTCCTGCCTCCCTGGCTCCGGGTGATGGACACCGGGCGTGTTTCAGGTGCCTCGGCGCTGAGCACGCCGCGGCTGCCTTGGTTGCCCCCGCCTCCTGCGCCGCCTGCCGCGCACTGCCTGAAGGGGGGCTCCTCTCCAGGCACCTCTTTTTCTCCCCATCGATGGATCTCGCTGAGGCCATCCGCCATCAGGATCCCTCGCCTGGAGCCTTCCCTGGCAGCGCTTCTCTTTCCGGGCGCCGGATGGCGTCCTAATGAGAAGCCGCTGCCCCCCGACCGCCTCCAGAAGCAGTTCGTCTGTGCCTCGCAGTCTGCGGCGGCGGTCAACAACATTGCCCTGCTCTGCCCTGGTCTCCCTGTTGGCTGGCAGGGAGGCTTACGACCCGGAGGAAGTCACGAGATGGCCGGCGGTTTCCCGCTTCTCCAGCGCCATCCTTCAGCTGTGCCAGCCGGTAGCCGTTTCGGCCGGCCGGGATATGGCGTGGGCCACAATGATCCAGAGGGCCATATGGCTCTCTCACACTGCTGTTCCGGAACGAGAGTGGGCCAGCCTCGTCCAGGGCCCTTTAGCTCCGGATGGACTATCTTGGGCCTGGTTCTAGGAGGTGCTCGCTCACCAGCAGGCCGTCCGTGAGAATCGTTCCCGGTTCGGGGCGATTCTCACGGGCTCCTCCCACCAGTAGGCGGGGAGCTCAGGGTGCTCCTCCTACCCCGTTCAGTGTCACCAGACCTGGAATATTGGGGAACCCCCCCCGCCCTTCACAGGGGCGTTCCCCCGGGCAGAGTGACCTCCTACGTAGTGGTCTTCACGGACGCCTCTTTGACGGGTTGGGGTTGACTCGTCGCTGTGAGGAAAGTGCTGTTGCATTTCTTTCACCTGGTGCGTTGCCGCCACGTTCTGATCAGGACACACAGTGTGTCGGCAGCAGTGTACATAAACAAACAGGGGGGAGTGCGCTCCTCTGCTCTCCACCAAAAGGCGGTCAAGCACTGGCTTTGGGCTTATCAGTATCTCCTCAGTCTGAGAGCCCTGCATATCGCAGGCGCCCAGAACTTCGGGGCGGACCTCATGCTTCGCTGCGGTCCCGACGCGGGGCGTGGCCGCTTCAACGGCTCTACTCGGAGGCGTTCCGGTGGAAGACATTTGCGCTGCTTCGTCTTGATCTTCCCCCGGCCCCTTTGTTCGTCTCTAGAAGTTAGACATGTCCAGGGGCTCACTCGGCAACTCTGTGTTGGAGTCCGGGGCCCCTTCTACGGCTTAGGAATGAAGGCATGTTCTTTTAAGCGGCATTGTTGAAATTCCTCTCGCCGGATGGCGAGTTGGACTTGAATGCCAGTATTTCTCTCCCTCCGTTTTTCAAATGGAAAGCGGAGTAGAAGGTTCCTATTGGCTCGCCGTTTGACGAGTTGGTTTTGTCTGCCAGTATGGCACTCCCGCCATTTAAAAAATAATAATAAACGGACAAGAAGCTCCTTATTTGAGAGTCGAAATCCGTAGCTCCGCCCCCGATGGTAGCGGACCTAATGGAAACCGTATTACTCTGGTTTTTCCCTTCACTTTAATGGATTCCATGAAGGACGGATTGGGGCCGGAGTCTTTGCAGACTCACTTTTTTCTCTTGATCATCGACTTGCTTGATCTAGGAGGAACTACTTTTTTATTAAGCTGTTGTGTTTTGCACATCCTCTGCTTTTCTGAGTCCTGTGTGCCCTGGTGACTAAAGTTTCTTGACTGGGGTCCAGCAGGAGTACATTGATTGGGCTCTGCTCGCAGGTTCACCTTAGCCCATAATAAGGTGAAGCCTAGACGGCGTAGCCTACATGAAATAGAACGATTGTACTGTCCTCGGTGGGGTGTGCTAACTCCAACTAGACAGTGAGCTAAACTCTCTTCTATTCATGAACATGAAGAATGCCTTGAATTCTTGTTTGTAGATTTATTTTCATTCTTCACATTGTATTGAATCCATGTAGATAAGATCAAGAGATCAAAGGATGAAAGAGAGTGAAACTAGAAAACAAACAACAAAGTATTGCAATTAGTTAAGTCACCTAGTTTCCTTGAACAATACCTTAAGTATAGAAATCACAATAAAGCTAAATGTTAACATTTCTTAGAACTAACATCATCTTGAAGGCCACGTGTTGAAACTAACATGCATAGTTAACATTCCCGATTAGTTAGCCTTATAACTCAGTTTTTACATCATGTAATTAACATACAAATGAGTCAACACAGCCACAACAAAGATACGATACGTACAAGCGATGCCTCTGCTGGGGAACCAACATGCAAGAAGCCTTTCTCTGGGGTAGTGACCGTCTGCACTCCCAATCAACCTGCCATTTCTAACGTTTTCTACACGCGCATTCTAACGTGATATAAACTATTTTCCTTCCTGTGCAGCTCAAATACAACATCAAAATAAAAGTCTGGATGAAACACAAATTTAAAGCATTCAATTCAAATGAAATGCCTGAAGGGCAGAACAACGATAGTTATGATATTATAACTCTAGTTCTATGATTGTAGGCTACGCCGTTTAGTTTCCCACCTGCTGTACCCTCCAAATGCTGAAAGAATAGTGTGGAGGATGGACGGCGGTTTGCGGCGCCTTATTTACACAGTGCCGTGGGAATGTGGGCGGTGCCCACGTTGATTGGTGCATGGTTGAAATTTTTCAGTGCACGCGAGCACGCGCACGGGACAAGCCCATAAGGTGAAGCCTAGACAGCTGCGCCTAAAATCATAGAACTAGAGTTATTATATCATAACTATCGTTCTTTCTAGTCAGTTTCCGCGGCTAACAAAGATAACGACTAACAACGATATCAACATGGAGGAGAATATAATTCAATATCCTCAAGAACACAAATTTTCGAGGCTACACCTAACCCATGGATTAGCAGTGGATTTGATGACTTAAAGCACAAGTCCAAGAGACACATTAATTCCAACTTAAAGTTGAAACTGTTTGGACATGTGCGGATTGATGAAGCCCTCAGCCAGGCAGCTAGCATCGCTACCCAGCGCCACAATGAACTTGTGAGAAGAAATCGGGAGATACTACGTAAAATTATCATTGCAGTGGTATATCTTGGGAAGCAAGAGCAGGCCTTCCGTGGGCACAATGAGTCAGCTGATAGCCTTAATAAGGGCAATTCCGTTGAATTGTTGGAGTCTTACTGCGAGGTAGATCCTGTGCTAGCTCAACATCTAGAATCAGCCACAGTTTTCAAAGGGACATCAAAAGCCATACAGAACTAGGGCTGGGCGATATGGCCCAAAAGTCTTATCTCGATATCTTTAAGCAGAATATCGATATAAGATGAATATCGATATTTGTCGAAGGGGGGGGGGGGGGGGGGGGGGGGGCGGCGATGGCGCGCTCCGTGCACAGATTTGATATTACTATTTCTACCGTTCGGAATTGAATACAGTTTGATGGTTGAATAAGCCGTGGACTAGACACTGCCTCCACCTCGTTTTTGAGAACATTATAATATTTAACATCACGGCCAAAAGCTTTGTGCGCCTCCGAAATATTATGAACCGTAACGACTGCGTGGGGGGGCGGACAAGACTTTTTTTATGTATTCGTTAATATAGGCAGTGGCGGTTCTACGTCCAGTTACGCCCCGGGCAAGACTTCCTCCAGGGGGGGGGTTGTATCATGACCCTACGGACTTCAGTGGGGGTTTCATTCCGTCTGTGCACGGCACCTTCTCAACGAGCAGGTGTGCGCCTGCAGCCAGAGGGGGCGCCAAAACACCAATTCCCCACACAATGTTTTGTACTTCATTGAAAACCGCTACGCAGCGCTTCTTTTTTTTTAACTGCTCGTGGCGCACACCATGTGATTTGGCGCCCCCCACAAAGATGGCGCCCCGGGCGGCTGCCTGGTTCGCCCGTGCCTAAAACCGCCACTGAATATAGGTATTAGTGGGCAACTAACGCAGTATTCAAAGACGTTGCCGAAATTCTGCCGTGCAGCCACGGTACCATGCGCTCTGTTTACAGTGGATGTATTGCAATGGCGAGGCGCACATAGCCTTTAGCCGTGTTCTGTAAATATTCTAGAACACACGGGAGGCATGTCGCAGTTCATGTACTTCAGCGAGTCAAAGCCAAAGTTCCTTTCCCCCAATTCCTTCTCAACCATGGCTCAGATAACCCCCAATACAGTCTCGTTGTGGAAATACAAGAGACGTCAAAGAACCGACAAGAAACACTTGCGTTACAGTGTGTGTGTTCACACACACACATGTGGCGCTCGCACGGTCGTGTCTCATTGGCGGGCCAACGTCTCTGGGCGGGCCAGGCAGAGTAAGGGGAGGAGCTTAGATGCTTTGTGACAGACCAAGACATTCCAAATCAGCGCGCTTGAGCCTCCGTTTTTTCAAAGGCGAGCAGAACAGCTAGTGCTCGTTTTACACCAAACGCAAGTTTTAGCCACTGGGGGACCATAGGCAGGCTAGGGGAACTCATATTTATGTTAGAAAACCTCATAAAGTGAGATTTTCATGTCATGGGACCTTTAATGTTTTATGTTTGGGTCTCGCGGAGTGAGAAACCTTGAAGTTACTGTGGAGTTACCGTTATTACTATACCTACCTACCGTTTCGATTTACAATTACTATTCCTACCGTTCAGAATTGAATACAATTTGATGGTTGAATAAACCGTGGACTAGACACTGCCTCCGCCTCGTATTTGAGAACATTATAATATATAATCACAGCCAAAAGCTGTGTGCACCTCCGGAATATTATGGACAGAATTGCAACCCTTGGGTTGCGACAGTTTTTAAGCACTCTCCACAAATCAGTGATTTTGTAATTCGTCAGACAACTTATATCCAAACCATTTCCATACTATGGAGCCGTTGGTCTTTCGCTTGCAAACAAGCTCCTCGGAGCTGCATGCGCAGGCGGACTCCATAGCTGTGTTCGAAATCGTTCCCTATCACGGATATAGTGCACTATACAGGGTGCTCGCCATTTTGTAGTGGTGTTCGAATTCTCAGTGGTTAATTTCATGCACAATATAGTGCACTTAAAATACCCAATGAATAGTGAACGATTTCGAACAAGGCTCATGTTTCAAAAAGTGACGTGAGTCAGTGGAGGGGGGGGGGGGGCAGGCAGAGACTGTGTGTGAGCCGGAGGCAGAGCAGGAGAGACATAAGCAGAGTTACGAAATAGCAGGCGGCAGGCGCGGTTCGAAACTGGTGTTATTTGGAACAAATGTGCTGTAATTTCAACGCAAATTTAATTATATCGATATTGACGATATGGTCTCGTTTCATATCGCGTTTGAAAAAATATCGATATATTTTAAATATCGATATATCGCCTAGCCCTATACAGAACAACATCATTCATAGCATAGCAATGGTGATTAAGGCAGACATCGATCGTGAAATTAGTGCAGCTCCATTCATCGCCGTGCAAGCTGATGATACAACTGATGTGTCCTGCCAGTGTCAGCCATCCTTGGATATGTGAATGAGAAAGGGTATGTGTGCGAACTAGGGATGGGCATGATTAATCGACGATCGACTAATTGATCGTTAAGAATTTCGTCTATTGCGTAAATTTTTCATCGATTAAACTAATGCAGTGTGCAATTAAACATTTTACCACACGGGGGCAATATTTAAATTTGCGGCTCCTCCCCCGCAATAAACATCCCGCTTTGAACAGTGAACTCTTTATGCCTAGCAGCTATAAAAAGCTAAAAACTACAAAATGACTATTAATGCAGGCTATGTGGAAAATGCGCCGACTTTGGCTCAGCCTGGCTCTGCCCTCTTCCGCTACGTAGCTAAGATGTCTGCCGTTGAGTACGAAAAGTGTACATCGCCACACACTTCGAGATTTCACCATTTTCAGTACACTTATTTTCGCCCGATCTGAATCGGAACGCCCTACGTACTCAAACTTAGACTAGTAAGTACGGATAGTATGGATATTGGAACACGGCGATGTAATCATGAAGCGGACGAGGCAAGGGCGAAGGCTGGTGTGGGACCATTATGATTTTAAAAAATGACTTCTTGGGGAGCACTAAAGGCCTACCACTCAAGGCGATTGTGGAAAGTTGTTCGCCTTGCCAAGTTAGGTATTTGTGCATCACGGCAACGTCGGTCCCCTCAGAGCGGGTGTTTTCGGCGGCTGGAATGACGGTCACCAGGCTGCGGTCGTGTCTGACCCCTGAGCAAGTCAACATGCTCATCTTTCTGAACAAAATCCGTAGACTGGTTGGTTAAGTTATAACATGATTGTTTTTTTGATATTATCATTATTATTTTGGGAAGAAACTAGGGTTGTGTTTATTTTTAGTTATGTTTACGAGCACCGGCTTCGAGCTGCATGCTCCGTTGCTTAGAGCAGAGTAGCGCATAACTATTGAACGGATCTGGTTTAACGAGTTGTTAATCTAATAATAAAGATCCCAATGAGGATAACACGCTGCATTTGTATTTTCATTTAATTTTGAATATAATTTTTCTTTTAATTTTAATTTAAAATATTAACGATTAATCGACAAATTGATCGTTAATTCTATGGAGTTAGAATCATGCCAAAACCCCGCACACACGCAAAACGTGTTTTGCTCACGCATAACGATTCACACAAACACAAAACGTGTTTTACTCACGCACAATGATTCACACACACACTCAGTGTGGTTTGCAAATACAAAACATCATTCACAAACTAATGCATTTTGCTTCAGAAACAAATACAGTATGTTTTACACAAAGCACAAAAAATCCTTCAAGTACACAAAACGATTCTACAAGTACCGAACACTGAAAGCTGCGTGTGGATCGGAAGGCATTTGCGCACGGATCAGCAAGGCGGAAAATTAGTGCCAAAAGTCACGTGACAAACAAATGTCCTGTGATTTTCACAAGTGAGTAAAACACGTTTTGTGTGCGTGTGAATCGTTATGCGTGAGCAAAACACGTTTCGCGTGTGTGCGGGGTTTTGGCATGATTCTAACTCCATATAATTCTCCCGACGATCGACTACGAAAACTTAATCGAATGCCCATCCCTAGTGCGAACGATTCTTAGGATTTGAGGATGTCAGTGCAGAAAGAGATGCCGAGGCTTTAACTGAAGTTGTAATGGGAACATTAAGAAAATACAGTATGTTTTACACAAAGTACAAAAAAAAATCCTTCAAGTACACAAAACGATTCTACAAGTACCGAACGCTGAAAGCTGCGTGTGGATTGGAAGGCATTTGCGCACGGATCAGCAAGGCGGAAAATTAGTGCCAAAAGTCACGTGACAAACAAATGTCCTGTGATTTACTCACGCACAATGATTCACACACACGCTCAGTGTGGTATATTTTACATTGTGCGTGAGTAAAACACGTTTTGTGTGCGTGTGAATCGTTATGCGTGAGCAAAACACGTTTCGCGTGTGTGCGGGGTTTTGGCATGATTCTAACTCCATATAATTCTCCCGACGATCGACTACGAAAACTTAATCGAATGCCCATCCCTAGTGCGAACGATTCTTCGGATTTGAGGATGTCAGTGCAGAAAGAGATGCCGAGGCTTTAACTGAAGTTGTAATGGGAACATTAAGAAAGTACAATCCGGAGGAGAAATTAATATAATCTACACTGTTGCATGCATATCGTTTACTCTGTCTGGTTGTTCAGGGATCGCTGTCCCATTAAATGTTAGTTTAATGTTTTGGTTTTCTAACGAAATAAACGAGTCACGCATTTGTGTGCTCAACGAGAAATTGTCTCTTTCCATTTAATGCAATTTCCACAATATTATATTGATATGATAGATACGTGTCAGGGCTCCAGACTAACTTTTTCCTTGGGTGCACTGGTGCGCCTAAATTTTTAATTTGGGTGCACCAGCACGTATTTATGGTGCAACCAAGTTTTGAATTGTTGAGGGGGGGGGGGGGGGGGGGGGGGTTGGACCGTGCCTGCCTTGCGCTGCATTGTTGAGGGGGGGGGGGACCCCGGGTGCAGCTGGGTCGCTGCACCCGGGCAGCTGCACCCGGGCAGCTGCACCCGGGCAGCTGCACCCGGGCAGCTGCACCCGGGCAGCTGCACCCGGGCAGCTGCACCCGGGCAGCTGCACCCGGGCAGCTGCACCCGGGCAGCTGCACCCGGGCAGCTGCACCAGTTGCACCGTCGATATTTACGCCATTGATTAATAATATCTTGACCATTAAATAACTGCCTTGAATAAATGCCGATTCTGTATCTCTCATAAAGAATATCGTCAGGCAATGCCAAGGGATCGGTTCTGTCCCGAAAAACCCTCTGTCTCCGGAGAGACGCCTGTACGATAAGTGCGCCGAGGTCCATGGGAACACCCACAAATGGTGACGCCATTATCGGAGGAGGGGCTAGGAAGATGCGCACGGCGATATAAGTAGCCGATCTCCGGGTAGACTCGCTGAAAAGCTGCTCCCGACCAGGTTTGGTTGCGAGCGTAAGTCACCATGGTGATACAGCGACGCTTAAAGAGATCGACTTTCATGGTACAGCTAACCCAGGCTTTCAGCTCAACATACCTCGCTAACCCTCTGATCGAGCTTCGTAGTACAGGCCCCTGGATTGGGCTTTGCGGGTTTGTTTACCGGCATTTCTATTGTTACCGGTCTTGCGTGTTCCAACGGTTTATTAGGTGTCTAATAAATCGCTGTCTAATCAATACTTCATTCACTGCCTCTTCCGTGGTTATTACAATATTATGAATAGACTGCTCTGTAAAAAAAAATATCATAATAATTATACCACATACATTTTCAGTCGCACCGGTGCGCCCAAATAAAATATTTGGTTGCACTACCCTGAATTCTAGGCACATGTGCGCCCAAATTAGGCGCACTCTGGAGCCCTGCGTGTCGTTGACACTGTCGACAGGGATGCCAGGATGAAATTGGTCAGGGGGCCAGATTTTTTTCAAGTGAGAACTCAGGGGGCCGGATTACACTTTCGGACTGAAAAGGCCTGAAAAGGCCAAACACTGACTCAACACATGGATAGGTAGGCTATTTCAAATTATGCTTGAAGGCCTAGACATTGATAGGCCCCAAAATAGCCTCACAATGAGGCCTACAATTACATAGCCTAAAGCAGGAGACGGCTCCCCTCTAAAACTTAACATTTTCCTATCCATGCAAGTATCCTACATTTATAAATGAGAAATGCAACAAAATAGACAAGGTGCCAACAAAACACATTTCCTATAAAATAACAAGTGTAAACTGTTAATTACTTTTATTTTATTTATTGAAGGCTTGCATAGGTGAACTAGGCGATCGCCTAGGGCGTCAAATGCGTTGGGGGCAGCAAAAGTGTTGGGGGCGCCCCCTGGTGGCGGCCTTGATTAACAAATTAATTTTAATGAAACAACCGTGTTTTCTAAACACGTTTCGAAATGGAATGGAGAATGGGGGATGAACAGTTATTGAATCGTAACAGACCAGCAGAAGTAACAGACCAACTGACGGAGTCCCAAAAAATAAAAATATATAAAGAAATAAAATACAAATAAATACATATATTCTCCCCTTATCACCCGCGGGCCGGATGTGACATACAGTCGGGCCGTGTCCGGCCCGTGGGCCGTAACCCTGGCATCCCTGCTGTACGCTGTAATGCATTACATTTAAGCAGCACGCCCCATGAATGAACTTAACTTTATGAAGTTGAACTTTGTCTGCACGTTTGATTAAAAGTTTAGAAGCATTGCACTCTGCTGATACACTGTTAAGTGTCTAGTTTATTTTAGTTATTATGCTCTCGCCACCAAGCGACGCGTCACGCGAGTATGTTTTTTTTAAAAGTTGTGTAGGCCTACGCGAAAGACATGCATGTGCGGGTGCACTGCGTGCTCATGTTTGCCTCCCTGGTGAGCTCGGCCCGGAAACGCTACTGGGTTGGAGTCCCAGAATAAGGCCTTTGGTTGGTGGTTAGAGTCCCCACTTGTGCCTGGGTTAGGGTCCTAGAATCTAGGTTAGAGTCCTAGAATAGAGTACTAGAATCCGGGTTGGAGTCGCAGAGAAAGTACCAAGCTTCTTTAGGTCGGGTTGTAGTCCCGACGTGGGTACCAAATTCTTCTTTCTTTTCTTTCTTTTTCAGGATTTTGTCTTTAACAGAGCCATCAGCATATCCGTCCACTCGGCAGTGCTCCACTAGAGCACCATTCCAGGAGAGAGTTGTTGTTCTCGCAAGAGTAGCCCTTGACAGGTGGCTTGTCGGGCATTTTGGAGAGGAAGTCCTTATTGAGCTTGATTTTGAAGACTTCGAGGTCCTTCGCCGAGGATACATTGGCTGGGATGAGGTTCCAAAGCTTGGGCCCGAGTACTGCGAAAGATGTATCGTACATCGTCTGGTGTTTCGCCTTGCCTGACTTCAAGAGTTTTGGGAGCTTTGCGGTGATCCCGTTGACACAATCTCCAATATCGTTAATAAACAATATGAATAGGATGGGGCCAAGGACTGTACCCTGGGGAACACCACTGATAATCGCCGCTATAAAGGAGTGGATACCATTCACGACAACTGATTGTGTTCTGTCTGAGAGGAACGATGATATCCAGGCGATAATTTTTGTGTGGATCCCATATCTTTCCAGCTTCTTGATGAGCAGTGGGTGGTCCACCTTATCAAACACTTAAGCGAAGTCTAGATAGATCACGTCGGTGTCTTTCTCATCTTGGAGGCCCGTCAGGATGTCATCCAGGTGTTCGAGAAGTTCTGACAGGCAGCTGTGTCCCTTGCGAAAACCGTGCTGTCTTTGAAATAAGGTTGTTTCTCTCCAGGTAGTTGACTAGCTGCTTCCGGAGAATTCGTTCAAACAGTTTCACAATGTGGGAGGTTAGGGACACTGGGCGGTAGTTCTGAGCCAGGAACTTGCTGCCCTTTTTGTGTATCGGGGTTACTATGGAATCCTTGTAGTAACTGGGGACTTGACTCTTGGTAAATGAGCAGTCCCAGATAAGGTAGATAGGTTCTGCCACAGTCAGCTTACATTCCTTGAGTACCCTAATAGGAATTTCATCTGGGCCTCTGGCGGCATTCGGGTTGACCTCATCAATAGCTTCGATGACATCTTCTTTGGTGAAGGTCATGTCATCGTCGGACGGGGCAGCAGTTGCGGGGCTGAAGCTTGGGTCCTCAGCTGGGTTGTTGGGGTCGCTGAACACTGACATGTACTGCTCCTGCAGCAAGTCAGCTATGCCCTTCTTGTCTTGTACCGGCTTGTTGTCCTTGTCTTTGAGTAGCTTGATGTCAGTGCTACGCTTGAGAAACTGCTTTGCATGTGCAAGTGTAAAAATATTGTGCAAGTGTAAAAATATTTGGGATTTTTCTTCACTTTCTTTACAGCTTCTTGTTCCTTGAGCTCTATCTCTCCATGGATTGTGTCCCGCATCTGGATATGGAGCAGAGCTAGCTCAGTCTTGAGATTCTCCTCGACTCTGGGGCAGTGAGGCTGGCTCTGTACAGTTTTCAACTTTGTCTGGAGTTTTCTCTTCTTTCTGCCGATGATGCGGCAGGAACGCGATCCGGATGGCTTGTAGGGCTTGATGTTTTCCGGTTTGAGAGGAGTATGTTGGAGACATACGTGGAGAAGCGTTAGCCGAAAGAGTTCTGGGAAGTCGTTTTCGTCGTGGCAGGATGCTTTTAAGGACACCCAGTCCATGTCCGAAAGGTTCTGGTTAATCGCTTCCCAGTCTGATTTCTCCAGGTTAAGAGATCTGAAGGTGTTTCTTTCAAACTCTTTGGTGGTGAGGATTGGCTGGTAGGCTGGGTCATCTGTGAGAGAAATCTTCACTATCCTATGATCTGAGAGTGGGGCGTCAACAACTTCGATATTTTGGAAGATCGTTTTGTTGTTGGTGATGAAGAGGTCAAGGATGTTTGTCGACCTTGTGTCTTCAATCACGTGCTGGTCCATGAAGTGGGAGTCCATAAGGTCAAGAAGCTCTTCTGCTGCATCTATGGTTGCTTGCGGGGAGCCACGTTTTATCATTGACTTCGACCAGTCGATGTTGGGCAGGTTGAAATCACCCATCAACATGACATATCCATCCTCCACTGCTGCTGCGTAGTCTTTGACGAATTTGAAGAGGTCTTTAGTGTTGCAGGGTAGTGCGCTTGGAGGGCGATAGACGAGGATAATTGCCGTCTTGGAGTTTTCGCAAGAGCAGGCAACTGCTTGGCAGACTTTGTCGCCGTGCACTTCGATATTGCTGGTGACCAGTTGATCAGAGATGTAGAGTACGACACCACCTCCTTTTCGGGAGGAACGATCACCTCTGATAATATCATACCCTGGTAGGTGAATCTGGGCATCAGTGATGTAGGACTTGAGCCAAGTTTCAGTGAGTGCAAGTATTGGGAAGCTACAATTGATGTCCTGATCGGGAAGGTTGTAGAGGTAGGGAAGCTTCCATTTGGTGTTCCACTGGGGTTCATACACTGAATATTTAGCAGTATTGCTGTGGGTAGCTTTGGGGGTAGCTCTGAGGGTATCTCAGTACATGCTGGTTGAAGAGGGGCTTGGGTAGCGTTGTGGGGCAGGGATTAAAATTAACGACGTCCCGTCGTCCCGGGGACGTAATTAATTGTCATCGGGAGGATTTTTATTCTCTCTCGGGTCGACTTCGGGACGAAGAGAATTTTGCGGGCACTGACTTAATTTTTCTGTTTAAGTTTTCAACACTTTCTGTGATGTACGCGATCGGTGGAAAATACTTATTTAATGGAAAGGGCTTCTTTCAATTGGTTGGCGCGCTCGCGTTTGTGTTGTTCAGTGAGACAGCGGGGGTAAAATCCCCCGTTCGTCAGGCTTTCTTGGTTCACTGGAGAAGGCGGCGCTGCGCACAGAGTCAAAAAAATAAGTGGGCCGGCCCACCGGGAGACTTCCCGATCTCCAGCCTATGCTGCAGAGCGAATTTAAATCGCCGGCAGAACGGCGTGGGGGTCTAACAACGTCATTTATCTAAATGTAATTTATCTAATTTTCATATATATAGGCTACATAGCAGCTGCATTTCACATCAATCGCAATTATTACATAGGTCTTCTCAATGCCATGGAACGCTCCGTTCGCTTGCAATGGGACCTTCACAACTTCCGGCGGTGAATTATATTTGAAAATTCACCGTTGCTAAGTATAATCACGAGTATGATTGACCGCTGTCAAGGAAAACAACAGATTTTTCGCCTCTAATGAAGTCTCACTCCGCAAGTACCGGTAACTTGTCAACCCCAGCGTCTTCGGTTGCTAAGCGACGTCAACGTCTTTGGCGGACTATTTCTCTGCTGATCAACACTATCGTATCAAATAAATTGTAAAAAGACACACCATGTGAAGTTATTGTTTCGTTTTGGCAAGTAGCCGTGTAATAAGCGGGATATGTAGAGAACATCGCCGGTCATGATTGAAAATAAGCCCCTTCAGGGCGAAGCAAGTTCGCCCTGTCGGGGCTTATTTTCCCGATAATTACCGGCGTTCTATACACTATCCCTTTTTACATTCCTGCTGCTTCGGGTTTGCCTTTGTAGGTGCATTGAGAGGATGAGCGGGCGAATCCGCAGTCAGTGCGTGTGCATGAT
Source organism: Gadus morhua (assembly GCF_902167405.1). NCBI lineage: Eukaryota > Metazoa > Chordata > Actinopteri > Gadiformes > Gadidae > Gadus > Gadus morhua. Next base: position 4,602,729 of record NC_044050.1, on the reverse strand, counting down.
ACGCAGGTTTATCCAATAAGTGGTAGTGTACCCGCGCACCATTGGCATGTAGGCCTATGCGCGCTTGTCTCTGTGCGTCTGTGAACGAGAATGACAGGGAGAAAGATTGCTACGCGGAGATGTACGAACGGAACGATATTTATATTTCAAAATCGCTAAAACGTTTTTAAAAAAAAAAGCAGAATCAATTTGTGGCGCTCGGTGTTGATTCTGTGGCGCTGCGTAACAAATTGTTCTATGTACACACACACACACACACACACACACACACACACACACACACACACACTGTGGTCACGTATAGACCACAGTTCTGCGAGGGTGTTGCTTGTCATCTGGAAATAAATATATTATTTCATCAACATAATGTATTGTGTTTTTATTATATTATCAGTAGGCCTAAGTAACGACTCAAAATGTAAAAAATATTTATGGGAAAAATTCGGGACGATTCGGGACGGTTCAAAATGTTTTTCGGGACGTTTCCGGGACGGTGGTGAAAAAAAGTTAATTTTAACCCCTGTTGTGGGGACTGGCTGTCGTGGCAATTTCTCTATCAGAGTTTGCGTCTAAGACAGATGAGATATTTAGATGCAAAAAGCACACAATACTGTTGACAATAAGTGGTTATATATATTTGTAATAAAAGTACGAACAAAGATACATTACAACATGCATCAACAAACAATTAAACAGGCATACATTACAATAATCTGAGGCCTCAGATGGGAGCTTCTCTTTGCGTGTTACTTCATTCTCTGAAGGTACGCTGGGGAGAAGTCCACTGAGTCTTCCAATCAATGAGTTCTTATTCACTTCGGTTGGGTCCTGAAGGGGGTGGTCCCCCAATACTAAAAGTCTTTGTTCACCAGATTGTTATCTTTACAGTTGAAGCTTCCCCCCCCCCCAAGGCTAAGTTGGGGTTGGCGGTCGTGCAATGTAACCCTCTGACTTTTATTGACGCTAGCCAGAGTGTCGAGGAACAGGCCCATCAGCTTCAAAGCATTGTTTGGAAGCTGATTTACAACGCACGAAAAGATAGGAAGAGGCAGGCAATAAAACGCATCACACGACCCTAGAAGGTTCACACTTTAGATGACCCATAAGGAGAGGAGAAGGCAGGCAATATCTGCATCACACAAAATAGTAAGTTCATAGATAGACCAAAAACGTAACAACATGTAGATTTTCCATCACAATCCCCCCTTTGATTATTTATAATCACAAAATGATGCAACCTTTAGGATTAAAATGATCACTTATTCACAACATGCATCTGTTCATAATCTACTATGTCCGACCATGGCCTCAAAGTACAGATATTTATACCACCGTTTGCTTTTACAGAAGGTAGCATAAAATCACCTAACATCACAATCAAGTCATCTGTTTCCATATATTCAAAAGTCATAAAAATAAAACAAAGAAACAAGGCTACCTTTTAAAAACATTTCTAAACAAAAGTATTCTTATTTGATGTGTCCTTAATGCTGCTTCCGTGATACAAACACATGAGTAGTTGGCAAGCACTTAATGTTTACTACTCTAAACATTAATTGTCAATCCAGTCAGTATTAATAACACACAGTATAACCCAACATTTAAACGGTATTCCTCTTCTCTTTCCCATTGTCCTTCATGATGTCTCTGAGGGACCTACATGGGGTTTGTTTAATTTTTTTTTTTGCGTAATTTTTTATTTTTTTTTTGGGCTCCCCATCCCCCCTCTTGACGCATGGACTTTCCCATGTGTCAATTTACCATAATAAGGGAAAGCCCAGGCCTGTAAGCATGGCTTGCTGTTGCGAGTGCACCAAAAACCTTCTACTTTAATTCTGAAAAACATTGTAGCATACATCATGGTTATGCTTTTTGGGGTTCAATTTTAACGTTTTGTGCCTTAATGAATTCTACCGCTGTCGTACATCTGAACTCTGTCTAACACATTTCTTTAACCTTCAACTTTTCTACTTGTCTATGTTCCTTCAAACCACTTTTCCTGATGACTTTCAAACCTTTCAGATGTAATTTTTAGAAATTATCACACAATTTATACACAATCCTAGTTACACATTAGATCTCGTCTCTTGTAATATGCTTGAATGCTGTGTCTAGTGCGATACTTTCTGTACACTGCTCTTCTCTCCATCCGCCTGGACACGCCTCCACCTCTCTCTCTGCTTTTTGCCTCTCATCCGCATCACGGGCTGTCCTTTGAAGTGCCTGTCCCCACGTCTCTCCCGTCTCTGAGACCCTCCGTTTTATTTGGCCATAAAACATTAACAAAATATCATAATATTAAAAATCTGCATTTTTCATATTTGGCAATACACTTCTGTTGTCCCCGTCACGTTGTCAGTCGGGGGTCAGTCGGGGTTAGTCTGGGTCAGTTGGGGTCATGTCATGGCTGTGTGATATGGTTGACCATTCTACAATAGCCCGTTGTTTACTATGACCATGTATAATAACTATATATAATAACCATACATAATATTACATTTAGCTGATCAGGTCGCGTAAGGCTGGTGAGAACCATACAACAATCATTTGGATGTGGTGCTTGCGTGCGTTGTGTTTGTGTTATGATGCTCATACCTCCTCCTTGGACCTGGCCTGCTCCTGCGTCCCGTCAATGCGAATGCCCCCCTTCACCTCTGCCTCTTGGACGATTCACAGTCACTTCACGGGAAGGTGCGGATTCCCAGTCGTCCGCTTCATCGTTTTCCTGATTTCTAATCGGACAATCTTTTAACCAATGATCCTCGGAGCCACAATACAAACAGTCCCGGTTGATTAATCCACGGGACTTTCTCTCTTCTGGCCGGTCGGTTCTTTGGTCTTTGTCGCGACGGGTTGGCTCAGGATTCTCCAGGGCCTCCAGTTGGGCGAGCTGGAGCTTCTTGGTTATCTCTTCTTTTCTATTTTTCTCGAACTTTTCTTTCTTCATGAAGAGGTTTTCTGCGTGGGTCGCGTGACTTATAATCAAATCAAGTCTGGCGGTACGCCACCCAATGCAGTGTGTCTCTATGAATTCCGATATTTTGTCGGTCAACGCATCCAGGAAGGCCGCGGTGAGATTTTCTTCGTACGGAGTCTGAACCACTCGGTCGGTTGGTACAGGCACTCCCCCGTGGATCTTGAACACCTTTTCAATGCGGTCCATCAAGTCAGCCACCGTCTCGCCTTCTATTTGTTTGATTTTTCGAATAGCGGTCCAATCTCTAACCATGGGGAACGCCCCCCTGGCCCGTTCACACAGTCCCTCTACCAGCCGGCGGTACACGGACCCTTGATCCCAATTGAACATTAAATCAGCTTCGTCCCTCCCGGGCATGTCGCCTTGGATTCGACCACACCTTAGGGTCAGTCTGTACGTACAGAGTTGGCGAACTTCGCTGATGGAGGCCTTGTGTTGTTGGACCAACTCTTGAAGGGCTGTGGCGAAGGCAGCCCCTCCCACTGCAGATGGGTCTGGGAGCCATTCCGCTATGTCCTTAATGTCACTGGGTCTCCATGCACGGAAAACGTATGCTGGACTGCCATTCTGGGGGTTCAGTACTTCGATCATGGGGAATTGTCCATCCATCACGTCCCCATGTTGAGGAGTTGGGGAGGACGCCATTCCCTGGTTCCTCAAGCGGCTGGCGACGGGTTCCCGCTTGGTCGGTGTGGCCGTCGCCTGCTGGAATGATTGTGGAGCTTTCCTCTGGCTACGAGTTGCAGGCCAATCTTCTCTCGCGCTGCGAGCGGGGGCTTTCTCCTCTTCTTCGAGGTCAGGGTAGAGATTGTCCGATGAGGCGGCTTCAGGGGCGTTGTCATACGGGAGAGGAGAAGGGGGATTCGCACGCGGTCCGCCGGTGCAGTCCAGGTCGGGGTCTATATCTCGGGTGACATTGAGATTAAAAATCCCTACACTCTCTACGCTCTCTGTCCCTGGCTGATTTTTTTTTCTTTCCTGGCCCTCTCTTTCCCACAAATAAAATGCACACCAACATAGTTTGGAACTTTTCTTTTTCATTTCTGACTCCAACAGCCGTCTCTCTAACTCCTGTAATCGTTTTAAGCTAAAACTCCCCATTTCAGGAAAGCCCAGTTTGCACCAATATTTTAAACCCTCCAGAGCCGCTTCACCGTGCTTCTCCAACATTACCTTTGCAGGCCCCGTTATCTCAGTTTTTCCCGATCTGTTACCCATGTTTTAGATCCTTTTACACTATTAGTTATTATTTAACAAATTATCTAATATCCCCGAAACCTCCTTGTTACTACACACATACATATATTTATTAATGAATGCCTATTATTATTATTTATATATATATATTAGAGCTGTCAGTTAAACGCGTTATTAACGGCGTTAACGCAAACCAAATTTAACGGCGTTAATTTTTTTATCGCGTGATTAACGCAATTATTTTATAAAAAAAAAAAAAGAGAACTTTTTTTTTTTTTTTTTTCTTTGGCTCAAAACAAAGAAGCAGTAGCCTGACTGCTATGTTCAAATGACATTTGTTCAAAGCAGTCGTTTAATTGCACTATAGGCTCTTTTTTTGCATCGTCCTGTTTTGATCAGTGTATATGCCAATGTTGTTATCAACAAAAAATCCTTTGCACAAGGCAAGCCGATGCACTTCACCATGTTGATAAGAGAATTAAAATGAGAAGAATTATGTGACAAAAAAATCAAGGGATATTTAGCATAGAAAAATAATTTGCGATTAATCCCGATTAATTAGAGTTAACTATGACATTAATGCGATTAATCACGATTAAATATTTTAATCGCTTGACAGCTCTAATATATATATAAAACACCAACCGCGCTTCAACGGGTTTCCCTTTTTCCCGTTCCCCCGACAGACTCTAGCTGCCCTTTCTGTTACCTATATAACTTCCTATATATATCAACGGAACCAGAGCTTTACCGTATGTTCCTATAACAGAGTTTCCTTGAACGAGGCCTAAGTTCAGATATAAGTTTACGTTTACCGAAACATTTATATACCGTTCCTGTAACAGATTTTATTTGGAAGCTTTAACAGTATTGTGATCTCACCTGCTCGAATTCTTTTTCCTTTGGATACCGTACTGAATACCCCTACTCCATCCCCCACAGACACCCTTTCCTCGACCCCATTAGTCTGGTTACAGTCACCTGTAGACGAGGTAGAGCTTTGGGACTGAGAACGAATCCTCAGACCTGACTTGGCAGACACCTAGGGATTTTTCACGGGATCATCAGGTTAGGTATCCTGGACGAGCCCCCAAATTGTCGTGGCAATTTCTCTATCAGAGTTTGCGTCTAAGACAGATGAGATATTTAGATGCAAAAAGCACACAATACTGTTGACAATAAGTGGTTATATATATTTGTAATAAAAGTACGAACAAAGATGCATCACAACATGCATCAACAAACAATTAAACAGGCATACATTACAATAATCTGAGGCCTCAGATGGGAGCTTCTCTTTGCGTGTTACTTCATTCTCTGAAGGTACGCTGGGGAGAAGTCCACTGAGTCTTCCAATCAATGAGTTCTTATTCACTTCGGTTGGGTCCTGAAGGGGGTGGTCCCCCAATACTAAAAGTCTTTGTTCACCAGATTGTTATCTTTACAGTTGAAGCTTCCCCCCCCCCCAAGGCTAAGTTGGGGTCGGCGGTCGTGCAATGTAACCCTCTGACTTTTATTGACGCTAGCCAGAGTGTCGAGGAACAGGCCCATCAGCTTCAAAGCATTGCTTGGAAGCTGATTTACAACACACGAAAAGATAGGAAGAGGCAGGCAATAAAACGCATCAGACGACCCTAGAAGGTTCACACTTTAGATGACCCATAAGGAGAGGAGAAGGCAGGCAATATCTGCATCACACAAAATAGTAAGTTCATAGATAGACCAAAAACGTAGCAACATGTAGATTTTCCATCACACTGGCGAAAGTCTGGAAAGGCTGCTCTTGAGTTCTGCAATCTCTTTCCTGAAGTATTCTTGCATGGATGTCACCAGTCCCATGATCTGTAAAAAATTAGCATTGTTGTCAATGCTGGAGGAGCTTACAGTTCAACTTCTGTTCTCCTCGGCTCCCAGTTCCGCGGCCCTGCTTGCAGCTCTCGGTCGCGGCCAGGCGTTGTTGTCCCCAGCTGCTCTATTTTCAGCCGGGTTGCTTCGACCTCTGCTGGGGTACGACGGGGGTTGGGACTCTCTGGAGCTCGGTCTTCTAGGCCTGTCAGGACCTCGAGCTGTTCCTTTAAGATGCGTGAAGGTACAATCTTCCACTGGGCAGTGTTTGTCTTGCAGGGAGTTTCTGCAAAGCCTGGGATGGAAAAACTCGCACCTTTTTCCCTTTGTACATCCGAATCTTGAGTTCGTTCCGTGTCCACAGTATTTGTGGCACAGCTTTGGGTGTCGTAATGGGCAGGAAACTCCTGCAACTAGCTCTTTCCCATCCTTGCCATGGGGACAATTTCTAGTTTTGTAGCGTGGGCAGACTTTGGTGCTGTCGCCGTTTGTCTGCTCTGTTTGCTCTTCAGCTCCTCTGTCAATATTTGACAGTCTTTGTTGAAGATCATCCTCGTTGAGAGGCGAAGGCTGGGTGTTGTGCTTTGGAGAGTTAGCAGCACTTGCGGTGTTGAATACGTTGTTGGAAACGTTGTTGGACACACTGACGGTCCGGGTTCCCTTGGGTGGCTTTACCGGGTTTATTTTAGCCTTGCACCCATGACACAGCCAGACAAACCCTGATGGGAGGTTTGTTATGGTGTCGGGAACATCTAGTTTCTCACGGATCTGGGTACAGTTGTGGGAACCCCGGAAACAGGAGAAACAAAGAATAGTTGGTTTTTCCTCTGAGTCGAAGGCGATGGCGTAGTCAGCCTCGCATTCGCCACAGTATTGGGGGAATAGGGCCTCGATAGCAAGAATCACTCTATCAGCCAACGCTGCCTTACTTGAAAAATTGGCGGTGTCATTTCCGTTCCTCAGCTGGACGCCAAGAAAGTCTGCATAGCATTCCAGGGAGGGAAGGCTGAACTTAGCTGCAGACATCTTTGTAAGATTTCTAGAGTGTGCTACCCTCAGGCTGTATGCGCTGATAACAGTCTTTGAAATTACATCAGCAACAGTCAGTAGTTTACCATTGATGACATCAATAGCTTTGGGATCAGCAGCAGCCATATTGAAACAAGGCATTCTGTTGTGTTTGATTTCAAGCGAATCAGGCTCAATAAAGGGGTCGTTGCCCGTTGTCGATCACGGCCCTTGAACGCATCACGGAACGCGGAAATGACTTCTGACCGCACACAAACCAAATTAAACAGCAAATTCAACAAATTCAAGGTTGTTGTCGCACTGTTTTTGGTTGTCGAGTGTCGATCCAGTAGGCAGAGTAACGGGTGTTTCTCCTATTTCACTCGATCCATCGCGTAAAGTGAGCTTTTGGAGACGTTTCACCAGCAGTGTGACGACTCGTCGACCGATCCCGACTCTGTGCTAATGAAAAGAGCATAGATGCACGCCAGCGAAATTCCTTTAGGTCGGGTTGGAGTCCCGACGTGGGTACCAGAGAGACTGTTGATCTGATCTTAAATACATTGCACTTTCTATTTTACTCATTTCTTTGCATATGTTTTCTTTTACTTATCTATTATTTTATTTTATTGCATGACAATGTTTATATGTGAGGCACATTGAGTCTGCCTTGTGTATGAAAGTGCTATAAATAAAGTTGCCTTGCCTTATACCCAACCGGTATTTGCAAAAAAGAAACTCTGAAGTGAAAGTTCTGTCACAAAACGATTGATACGTATCCGTGCACATTCTTAAGTTTCCGAGGCATCTGGATCACACCAGATGCCTCTACGAATTCTCTTTTGCATAGGAAATATCCTTTTCTAACGAGATGACCCGGAAGTACTTGGAGGAAAGGTGGTTAGAATTCTAAAAATGCTTAGGAAAGGAGCCTCGATGCATCCTTTAATCCTCCTTTAGCATAGGATATTCCTGAGCAACCTTTACGAAAGAAAAGGAGATAGTGGTATCTAGGGCTGCAACAACGAATTGATAAAAATCGATTACTAAATGCGTTGGCAACGAATTTAGTCGTCGATTCGTTGTGTCACGCGATTAATAAGTTACTCATAGGCGCAGCACTGTTTACAGCCAGCCACCGACAGGTTTTTTCATGGTTCATGCACGCCCACAGCAAGCTTTAGTGTGAGCGACCACAGCTTGTATTTTGGTCATATCTTAAAACTGGACTGTAGGCCTACATAAAAGTGTTGTACCTTCACTGTCTTTGGGTTAATAAAACTCCTTCAACTCAGTATCCGTCTAGTCCAACCGAAAACTCTGTCAGCTGCTGCTGCTGCAGACGGTGTGCAGACGGGCTCGGAGTCGGCACCGCGTGCATCAACAGTCATTCAAAGCAGCGGTAGTAATCACACAACAGGACAGTGTAGAAAGTCCCGTCAGTTAAAAATAGTAATGCAGTTTTTAAATCCATGTTAAAATCGGCAGGATATAGAGCTAGTAAGCTTAAAAAAACAAACTGACCAATGGTCACAAACAGTGTCAAATGTGATGTGTTCAGGTCGGCTCAGTAATATGATTGATGCGTTCAAATGCAACAGAAAAAAAATAATTTAGATTTTGGTGAAAACTTGTTTTCCCAGTAATATAAAATAGATAGTAAAGATAGAATTATGACCTGTTTAATGGCCTATCTTGAACTATCATCATCTTATCAGCAATTAAAGCAATATAACAAGTTCTATTTCAAGTTGTCTCGAAAATGGTATCAATAGGTTTGACCGGTTAACCATGGACATCCCTTATATGCATATAAAAGTATATCATACATTGTATGTTTTTTTTTGTGCTATCCCAGTTATGTTTTTTTAATTTTTTTATTATTTAATATTACTTTTAATAGTTCCGGGACGTTGGAGCAATAACCTGTTGTTTTTACACTTCAATCTGCACTGTGAATTTGAAGTTATGTTCAGTTTTTGAATAAAGATGCGGCAATTCCAAATGTTTCTTTTTTTTATCAGATTCATCGATTAATCGAAAAAATAATCGACAGATTAATTGATTATTAAAATAATTGTTAGTTGCAGCCCTAGTGGTATCCCATAGTCCTTTACGGCGGCAATATTTAAAGAAACGAAATTTTCCGACTCATTGACTTCCATGTTAAAAAAAGTGGAAAAAGCTGAATAGTTGAAAGAGTTTAAAAACGCTGATATATAGCCATCATGCTGTTAAAAAGCTGAACCTTTTGATAGTTGAATGGTTTCTGTAGCTGAAAGTATGGCGGATGAGTTGAAGACCAAAAAACGGGAGGAAGAATAAGAAAAACTAGAAATTGCATTTCCTGCAGAAAACGCGTGTGAATGCTGACGGCTGAATGAAAAGCGCAAAGCATTGCTGAAAATTAAGAAATGTAAAATGAATTGAACTGAATAACTTGAAAGTGGTAGCTGAAGTAGTAGAAGCTGAAGTAGTAGTAGTAGAAGCTGAAGTAGTAGTAGTAGTAGTAGTAGTAGAAGCTGAAGTAGTAGTAGTAGTAGAAGCTGAAGTAGTAGTAGTGGCTGAAGTAGTAGTAGTGGCTGAAGTTGTAGTAGTAGTAGCTGAAGTAGTAGTAGTAGCTGAAGTAGTAGCAGTGTAAGTAGTAGCAGTTGAAGTAGTAGTTAGTAGCTGAAGTAGTAGCTGTAGTAGTAGTAGTAGTAGCTGAAGAAGTAGTAGTAGTAGCTGAAGTAGTAGTAACAATTTTAGTAGTTGTATTGGTAGTAGTAGTAGTCAGGAGAAATTTTGAATAGCTTTAATCAAGTGAGAGATTTGAATAGAGTTCAAAACGTTAAAATCGAATTGGAATAAAGCTGTGTGTGTGTGTGTCTTAAGAAAATGGCGGAGCTTTTGCGTGTGTTTGTGTGCCTGAACGTCCTCACGTCTGGCGTCAACGGAAATCAATGAGATCAACTGAAAACTATGCCGGTTTGAAACTAAAACTGTGATTCTGACATTGTCATGCAATAAAATAAAATAATAGATAAGTAAAAGAAAACATATGCAAAGAAATGAGTAAAATAGAAAGTGCAATGTATTTAATAAATGCTATCGAAATTTCGTTTTGGTAGTATTGAAGATACACATGTGTAGATTTGCTTAATGGTTTGAACGATGGTAAACGGTTGAACATTTATCACGTCTTAAACAGTTGAAGTACCAGAGGAAAGTCCCATTGACTCCCATGTTAAAAAAAAGTAACATATGCCATATGGTAAAATCAGTACACGATTGGCTGTATTATGTATTCTCTGTGTGGGTGAGTTTATATGGTTCATGATGACCATGGTTTATGTCATGGATGTTATGGCTAAGTTTCTGGGGAACGATCACATCGGTGACTTAATTGATGGGTTACACCCCCTAGCCACTTTCATCAGGGACATTTGGGGTCCTTTGAATTTTACATGCGGTAAAAAGCCGGTATGATTATCTAGCCAGGCATAACAGTTGCAGGTGACAACATCCAAGCTATTTCACATCTCTAAACTGTGTGCCAAATTGCTTACAGAATGTCCCCTTGCCTTACCTTTAGTGATTTAATGAAACTGGGGAAATCACATTTTTGCTTAAGTCCCTGGGAGGAAAGTCTCACATATCGAACTAGTAATACATGTTTGAATAAAAAATCCTGCCAAGAGCAGGAGTTGTGTGCAACCATAAATATCTTGCTAATGCGTTGAATGGGTACTAGGGGTGTGACGATACACTCAGCTCACGAGACGAGACACGATATTGGGTTCACGAGAACGAGACGAGGTTTTAAGAAAACTACAATGACAAATTATGTGACTGGAACAACAGACTTTTATTTAACCAAGTTGCGCATGCATTTTGAAATGTTTTATTATAACTCTTTACATGCATGAAATTGAAACTAAAACTAAAATTTATAAAAGTTAAATTAAAGTTAATTAAATTAAATAATTCTCTGTTTTCAATTGCAAACAATATTATGTGCAAAACCAAATCAAAGTACCCAAAATGTACTTTGATTAAATGTATTCGTTTTCGCGGTTATTCAGCCTCTTCTTCTCCTCCGGAAAACACGACAGCATTGCAATGTGGTATACGGGAGTAACATGTAGGCTACATCGTATGTACACTCAAATTTTGGGTATTTTAAGTGCACTATATAGTGCATGAAATTAACCACTGAGAATTCGAACACCACTACAAAATGGCGAGCACCCTATATAGTACACTATATCCGTGATAGGGAACGATTTCGAACACAGCTTATGGCTGCTTTCGATGCTTCCCCTGCTTCCCCTCCTTTTCCTCCTCTTCTTTTCCTTCTCCTTCTTTAGGTTCTGGCCGGCTAGATGTTGCAAAGGCGCATTACTGCCCCCACAGGCGACAAATAGAAGTTTGGATAAATCACAAATCTCGCGAGACCGATTTTTAACGCGACGGGTAATATCGTCGAGTTTAATCTCGCGAGATCTCGTGGCACGAGATTTCGTCACACCCCTAACGGGTACACAAACGTATTGTGATCAATGCTAAGGCCGGTGTAATTTTCTCCTCAATGATATACTGGTATATATTGGTGCATATTCTGGTAGCTCAATTCATAATCATCAGAAAGGGGTTTCCGTTATCATTACTTTGTACAACAAGCATTAAGTGCGCAAACTTGGGTAAAAATATTGGCTGGCTATTAAGAAGTTAAAAGCCAAACTTGGTGAAACTGTAAGTCTGTCGTTTGTTTAAAGTGTGAATGACACTCTGCTCCTACATCTGTCTCTCATTCTTACTCTCCTCTTATGTCTTCTCCCAGTGCAACTACGAAGAGGGAGGACTACTTGGAATGGCCAGAGTATTTTATGGCCGTGGCATTCCTGTCGGCTCAGAGAAGCAAGGACCCTAGCTCTCAGGTAGATTGATATTTATTTGAATAAATAAATATTGTTTACCTCATACTGGACATTTGTTTGGAGGACTGTCAACGTGTGTGTGTGTGTGTGTGTGTGTGTGTGTGTGTGTGTGTGTGTGTGTGTTCCCTCGATTTTTTTGTAGCAGTGGTGCTGTGAGTTGGTAACTGAGCAATGCTAGGGGGGTCTGGGGGTATGCCCCCCCCCCCCGGAAGAACATTTGGAAAAATAACCCTTTAAAGGTCCCATGGCATGCTACTTTATGGATGCTTTGATATCGATATTAGTGGGCCCCTAACACAGTACTTGAAGACGTTCCCGAAATTCTGCCGGCACCGGGCTCCGGCAGGAGACAATCACGGGCAACAATCCCTTTCTCCTCCATGTTGCAGTTCATGTACTTCAGGGAGTCGAGCCATAGTTCCTTTCCCCCAATTCCTCCTCAAACATGTCTGAGATAACCCCAACTACAGTCTCGTTGTGGAAATACCTGAGACGACAAAGAACCGACGTGTTATGCGCCATAACACAAACAGCAGAACGGTTATCCAAATAACAAAGAAGTGTACAACACTTGTGTAAAACACACACACACACATGACACTCGCACGGTCGTAGCTCATTGTCTCATTGGCGGGCCAAATTCTCTGGGCTGGCAAGGCAGAGAAATGGGAGATGGGATCTCCCCTTATAACGACATACAGGGCAAATTCCAAAACGGTGCGTCTGAGCTTCGTTTTATCAAAGGCGGAGCAGAATGCCTAGGGCTCGTTTTAAACCCAACGAAATTTCTAGCTACTGGGGGAGCATAGGTAGGCTAGGGGAACTCATATTAATGTTGGAAAACCTCATGCCATGGGATCTTAAAATGGTTTCTTCTGCTGAGGGAAAATTTAAAGATTGAGATTCCAAATCTGCCATAGCAACCAACAGAGTCAAGGTATCTGCTGAGACCAGATCATTGTGAAAATGTGCCTTGAACTTGGCAGAAACTATTTTTATTTTATTTATTGTATTTATTTTCAGTGCCGCTGACAATCTAGCAGCGTCCTCTGCTGAATGCCTATAGAGGAAACACTGGTTTTACCACTGTATCGTACTGCCTTGCCAAATGGCGATGGTTTTCCTTCTCTGGGACAAGCACAGCCGTTGCTTTTGTTGCCGTGGCCTCTCCCTTTCCAGCGGTCAGGCATCGCCCCTTTACCTCCTTCGGGCTGGGTTACTTCACGATTGTGGGCCTGTTGGACAGCAGTGGTCTTGACCTTGTTGATTACCCTTTTGAGGCTGCCGTAGATTCCACCAGTGAGTGATCCTCTCTAGTTTATTGGCAAAGCTTGTCCGCCTTGCGTCTGAACAAGTAATTAGACGCAACAGACCCAATGTTCCCATTGGACCCATTGTTCCTTTGCGGACCCATGTGGACCCATTGCTCCTTTGCAGACTCATTGCTCCATTGCTTCAAATTAATTTAGTGTCTGGAACTTAATGTGGAGATGATTTGCTAGAGTGCGGGCATAAGCCTGCAGCCACAAATCTGGAACTGAACTCCGGATTCTAGTATTGGAGACTACATTCACTCGACTCTGAGTTGAGTAGAGAGAGGCTGAGTTGATGGTGTTGTTCATCAACTCAGCCTGAACGTCCTCACGTCTGGCGTCAACGGAAATCAATGAGATCAACTGAAAACTATGCCGGTTGGAAACTAAAACTGTGATTCTGAAAAAAGTATATATGCTATCGAAATTTTGTTTTGAAGATACACATGTTTAGATTTGTTTAATGGTATGAACGATGGTAAACGGTTGAAAATGTATCACGTCTTAAACAGTTCAAGTACCAGAGGAAAGTCCCATTGACTCCCATGTTAAAAAAAAGTAACACATGATAATCACTTTATTTGTTGGTGGATAATGATTTGCAGAAGGCTACCATGAAAAGACTGAGTACGGATATAAAGTAGTCCAGCTGTAAAGATGATGCACAATTATCAGCCAACATCTGTAAAATTAAGGTTGTAATTGTGCACTTTGAAGTCACAGAGGACATCTGCCCAATCGTGTGTGTGTGTGATGCACAGCCAGATATCCACTACTGTTCCAAATGTGACCACAAAAAACGTTGGTTGAGAAATCCATCACCCAGATTGCAAATCGCTGCAGTATTACTCCAGAGCCTCTCCACTACCAGTCGGTAGTAGGGACAGGAATCAGTGTTTTGTGGCAATATGGTGGTATTGTGATACAATCGTAGAAATTAAATTGTATGTTTCATGTTGTTCAACTGGACAATTTGTTTAATTTGGAGCAAGGGCATGGTGTTCTTTTTGATATTGATGTCATCTTCCTTAATGCTATACTTTAGTTGTACACTATTATGGTTAATTGGAAAATAACTTTATATAATTTGAAAATCTCACTAACTACAGGTTGGAGCCTGTATTGTGAACCAGGACAAAAAAATTGTTGGCATTGGTTACAATGGAATGCCCAACGGCTGTGACGATGACCTTATGCCATGGGCAAGAACAGCTGACGACAATTTGGACACAAAGTACCCTTATGGTGAGTTCAACTTGGATTTTATGGGGTCAAATATGTACCTGTATTTTTCATTACAAACTGTGTACATATTCCAGAATAAAAAAGGAAATTGACCTCTGAAATGTAGTTTCTCATCTATTTCTGTAGAGGGTGCTCTGACATAACCAACAAATTAGCTTTGAGGCATCAACTTGTATATAGATATATATTACATTATTTTCGTAATCCTGTTTTGTTTTATTTGTCTCAACATTGTCATAACATGCCATATACTCCCCCCCCCCCCCCCCCTACTCACCGACACCCCTGCAGTGTGCCATGCAGAGCTTAACGCCATAATGAATAAGAACAGCGCTGATGTGAAAGACTGCACTATTTACGTGGCACTTTTTCCATGCAATGAGTGTGCCAAGCTCATCATCCAAGCAGGTGGGTGGCAGACTGGAAGAGACACACATGCACACACACGGACACACAAATTGATTCAAATAAATCCATTCAAATAAAGTCATGAACCCCTCTCTCCTTTACCTCTGGTAATGCAGAGGTCAGGACTATAAGTAAGTTATTTGACGTAATCATTGACGTTTTGGTAGTGAATGTATCAGTTGCATTTAGTCTACCAACATTTCCTTAATGTGTTCTTAATATCCTACCAGGTATTAAGGAAGTGGTGTATCTCTCTGACAAGTACCATGACGCTCCAATGATGAAGGCTTCTAGGAGGTTACTGGGCTTGGCAGGCATAGAGTTCAAGTGAGACACTCACACTCACACACTCACATTCACAAACTCCACAGGAAACCCACTTCAGAATTTTCGATAGGTAACTCCATCGGGTATTGTGATTTATAATGGGCGGGGACTGGTGGGCCTGAACTGGTTTGTGACTGGCTTATGACCATGTGTGGGAGTCTTGGGGGATGTAGAGACAACAACCTGTCCTCTAATGATCTGTCAAGGGAACACTGGTCAGATGCACAGGGAGATTAGGCAGGATGCAGGGTTTTATACACAGGTCCGGGAGCTGTGGAGGGAATTTAGGAAGGAAGGAAGTACTTTTTTCTTTTTCATAGGGATAACCAAAAGAGGTTTGTGGAGGATGAAATCCGGTATTTCTAAATGAATAAAATAATTAACCCTAGTCACAGTAAAAGTCAACATTTAGGTAAAAAATGTGTTCATTGAGACTTTCTCTAGATGTAGGTGTGTGTTTAGGGGTTAGAAAATGCAAACACTTGAACTGAACAAAAATGTAGTGATGGGGAGACTGATTTATAAATCACATTGATTTCCCTTCTATCTCCTTGTGTTTCTTTACAGGGAGTTCAAGCCTAAGAGGACAACGATAACCATTGATTTTAATTCTATTAATCAACCTGGAACTCTGGATGGCCCGACACGCTAAACTTTACAAGAGTGGGGGGGGACTGACTCTCCTTGCAGGGTCCAGAGATTCGAACAGTGGGGAAGGTATGCTTAAATGCCAGAGAGACATGCTGCCCAATTATCTTTGTCAAAATACTTATCTGCACTTTGGATTCTTACCTCTTCCTTTTGATAAACCTCATGACTATTAGGAACTCTAATTTTATACTAAGCCCTTAACCGCTCAATGCGATGGTGGGTTCATATTTAGGCTTTAACAGTTGCATTTTTAAATATGTTTAACATGGTTTTGAACTCTGACAAAACTTTGGCGCAGTCGGTGAAAGTCTAATACAGTCCAGCAATTAATAAGAGGGTACTTATTATTGATTTTGTATTGTGTTTTCAAGGACTACATAAAATATCATTCTATATGCAAACCGCCATGTTTCTTTCATGGGACTTTGTTTTTCTTCTTATTGGACTCAATGTGGTTTTGAAAGTGGAATTATTGTTTGTTGTTTAGTTATTGGCATTCATATAAACAACATAATGGGTGATATGCTTTAAGATTACACAATGAAATATTGGCATCATTGGGAGCAGGTGCGTGTTATAATTCAGGACTTTGTAAAAAAACTAGAGCTGTCAGTTAAACGCGTTATTAACGGCGTTAACACAAAACCAATTTTAACGGCGTTACATTTTTTATCGCGCGATTAACGCAATTATTATATTTAAAAAAATATATAATTTTCTTTGGCTCAAAACAAAGAAGCAGTAGCCTGACTGCTATGTTCAAATGACATTTGTTCAAAGCAGTCGTTTAATTGCACTATAGGCTCTTTTTTTGTATCGTCCTGTTTTGATCAGTATATGCCAATGTTGTTATCAATAAAAATCATTTGCACAAGGCAAGCCGATGCACTTCACCATGTTGATAAGAGAATTAAAATGAGAAGAATTATGGGACAAGAAAATCAAGGGATATTTAGCATAGAAAAATAATTTGTGATTAATTGCGATTAATCGTGAGTTAACTATGACATTAATGCGATTAATCACGATTAAATATTTTAATCGCTTGACAGCTCTAAAAAAAACGTAACCCACCTCATTTGAATTTTCAAGACTTTTTCCTACTCCTGTGCAGTGGTTTCCAGTTAACTGCCAGCTAATTGTAGATTCATGGTCAATTGGTCACTGGCTCAGGGTGAGGCAAGTTGATCCAACCCCTGTAATATGGAGTGAGGACCTATCATGTTAGAACCAGAGCTATAGGAGAGAAGAGCCTGTTAGAAACAGAGCTAATGGAGAGAAAAGCCTGATGGAACCAGAGCTAATGGAGAGAAGAGCCTGCTAGAACCAGAGCTAATGGAGAGAAGAGCCTGTTAGAACCAGAGGTTATCGAGTGAATACAGTGTTAGAAACACAAAGGTAATGGCGTGAAGGGCCTGTTAGAACAAGAGATAATGGAGTGAGTACCGTGTTAGAACCAGAGGTATTGAGTGAAAACTGTGTTAGAACCCAACCCGATATCACACAATTTCGTGCTCATAGGAATGAAAATATCCCTATGGAATCGTGTCCCAGAGCCGGTTGTCTGTCTTTTTTCGTGCTAAACATAACGAAATGTAAACCAATGCATTTTGAATGGGAGACTTTGGCCCAATCCCGTTTCTTTGCTCACTGTCTCAACCCTACATCTCGACCCTAACCCTAACCCTTACCCTCATAGCTCATGCTCATTGCTACCCCTAACCGATCCCCTACCAAATGGGACAACCCTACCCTGTGACGTCATCATGGCCTCCCCGTGCCCCCTAGCAGATAACCAGACCCCTGGTAATGTTACAAGAGACAGACTGGCTGCCATTGTTTTGGGCAACAAGCAAGACCCATTGTAAAGATGTTTAACCTGAAATGGTATTTATATTTTGTAATTGGCATGTTTAAATAAAGTATAAAAAAAAATAATACTATTTGTCCCTCGTAATATACCTTTATTTTGAATGTCACTTAGCTACATGTTAAAGGTGGTATTAGGGTGCACTCACACTAGGCCACCTGGCTGTGGCTGTTGGCCGTTTTCACACCTAACCGTGCTCAAATGGCCCCATTGTTCTCTGGCCTGCACTCACACTAGGCCATCTGGCCGTGGCCGTTGGCCGTCGCAGCTGTGGCCTGGCCACGGAAGGCTCTTGTACATACGTCATCACGTCGTAACACGTCATCACCAAGCGTCCGCTGCATGGACCATAATAAAGTCTGCCGCCAGTCAGTTTTAACAACAATGGACAACAAGAGAACACACCAACAGTTGAACCGCTTGACGCGATGTTTACCGTTTAATGGGAAAGAAGGCTCGTCGCCTTTATTATGTCCGTGGTCGTCGCATTGACTATACGTCATCCAGCTCAGGTTGCCTATAGCCGTGCGTGTGCGCGTGTCGGCTCATACACTCTCTCTCTCAGCTTTTGAGAGAATGGTGGAGAATCACATCTTCTCCACCATTCCGCCAACTTTGCCTCGCTCTCCTCATGCCTCGCCTGCTCCCTGGCACTCTCCTCTTGGAAGGGGTGTCTGGGGTGGTGGAAGAGGTGCCTGGGGTGGAGGAGCATGAGGGAGAGGTGGGGGGGGGGGCTGGTGGCAGTGGACTCAACGAAGTCCTGAAAGAAAACGAATAAGAAGGAATTAGGAATTATATGCCAGAACTGGTTGATATGGCCATATGTTATGTACAATATATAATAGCTATGTACACAATATAGTACTGCCAAAAAATACATTGATTAACCATGTAATATTACTAATATAATATGATATATTAGTATATAATAATACTTCTAGAATATTACTAATATAATATAATATATTAGTATGGCGCTGTTCCTGCCAAACCGCATGGATTCCGTACGTTTTCCGTACACTTTTACCGCGCCATTCTAGGGCCAGTTAGTGGCCTTCGCTTTCCATAGAATCCACACACGGTTGGCCGGCATCAAAAAGAAAAAAAGATCGTCCTGGCGGCCTTAAACTGACTCAACAGCGCCACCTGCTGTTGTGTAGTGTGAATCACCGGACATTTGTTTGTCACGTGACTTTTGGCACTCATTTTCCGCCTTGCTGATCCACGCGCAAATGCCTTCCAATCCACGCGCAGCTTTCAGTGTTCCGTACTTGTGGAATTGTTTTGTGTACTTGAAAGATTTTAGTTTGTACTATGCGTAAAACATACTGTATTTGTTTCTGAAGCAAAATGCATTAGATTGTGAATGATGTTTTGTATTTACAAACCCCACTGAGCGTGTGTGTGAATCATTGTGCGTGAGTAAAACATGTTTTGAGTGTGTGTGAATCGTTGTGCGTGAGCAAAACACGTTTTGCGTGTGTGCGGGGTTTTGGCATGATTCTAACTCCATACCAAACTACCCACAATCCTCTGCGTTCACACGCTGCACAGGATATTAATGAAAATGGCAGAGGGAAAGCAGTGCACGTTCAAATGCAGGGGCGGATGGTGTATAGGGGTGATTTGGGCGACGCACTACCAACTGGGAGAAAGGATTTTTATTTTATTTTTTATTCTAGCACGGCAAAAGTAGTTTTCAGTGTTCTAGACCTATTATCTGTCATCGTTCAATCAGAATCGTCAGATTCAAGTCGCGTTTCAAATGGTCCCGCCTCTATGTGCGAATTCATCGACGTGGAAAATCGCCCAAGCCATCTCCGTTGACTCTAATGTTAAAACTTTTTTTTCGGAAATTGAGCCTTCAATGCATTTTCAATGGGGATTTGTATGAAGGTATTATTGTGGCAAAAGTCTTAAGCACCTGTAACAGCAGAATTTGAATGCGTACACTAAAGTCACAGTAAATTTGAAGTCGTATATATTTAAATTCGCATGTGTACTCTAAAGTCACAAATGTGTAACAGTAGCCTACATTTGTAGTCGTAAATATTTTTTATATCTTTGTAAACACAAAATAGGGTCTACGAGTATGCAAATCTGTGTTACAGGTGTACAAATCTTTTTGCTACAATTATTGCAGTGCAGTTGGTACAAAACACATTCGCACACCCGTGTTTCATAATCTGAGAACATGGCCAAAAAGGTGTGCATTTGTAAACCCAAATTTAAACTAATGCATCAGAAGTTGCACATCTGTGAAAAATTTCCTCACAAATAAAATGATAAAGAACGCTATGTTAATTCAGCATTTTAATGAGCGAGCAAAAATCCATTTTACCATTGCTCGAATCTGCTCCTGCAAGTCTCAGCTGTGGGTTTTTTTGCAGGTAGTTTTGCAACACGTCTAGGTGTTAAATGTGTAGCAAAAGTATTCGTATCTGTAGATGCCAGAGCGTCCGTGGGCGGGACAAAATAGTTCCGCCCATAATTTCCTAATCCAATGAATATCGCCGGCAGGGATGCATTTCTCAAATTACACTGGGACCCACCGCGTGCCAGCCATGGAGCTATAAAGATCGCAGCATACTCTCGCAGGTATCCTACATTATGTTAAATGAAATTACTTAGTTCAAGTGAATTCCCCCAAAGTATTGCATTAACATTTCTGAACTTATGTTATGGCGACCATTAAAATACATTGAGCGTTTGACATTGAGCATTGACCACGCTGAGTCGGAGACGGAATCGCTGGAGCAGCAGGTGGTCGGCTTCTTGGGGAGTAAGGGGATCTCCGTTGACAGGAGCGACATCGAAGCCTGTCACACTCTGCCTACGAGAACCAAGGGAGCGAACCCAGTGATCATCATTCGCTTCACCAACAGAAAGAACAAGATTTCGATCCTAAAACAGGGTCGGAAACTAAAAGGAACGGAGGTGTACATTAACGAACACCTCACCAGGAGGAATGGTGAGATCGCCAGGCGCGCACGCATCCTGAGGAAGCAAAGCAAGATTCAGTCTACATGGACTGCTAGCTGTAAAGTGTTGATAAAGCTGAATGGTACGACGACTACAGAAGACGGAAAAGTCATGGTCATTAATGACATTGGTGATCTTGACAGATTCGATGTCTGAGGTAGGCTACTAATCATGACATACTCTGGACACATCACACCGGTACCTATAACACAAATGATTGCCGATTATGATACACTGGAACTGAAAACATTTGAATATACGGAGCACAATCTACAAGACATGGAAGACAATATCGACCCGGAAAATAACTTCTTCTGTAATATCAATGCCGACTGCGGCTATTACACAGCTGAACAGTACAATAAGACCATTAAGGCAGATCAGAAACTTTCCATGATTCATTTTAACAGAAGTCTGTATGCAAATTTCCAAAACATTCAGGAATATTTGCGCCAATTTTCACAACCATTTAACATAATCGCAATATCAGAAACTTGGATCAACCCTGAAAGGGGTGTGGATTTTGAAATAGAGGGCTATGAACTGTACTACAGAAACAGAGAGAACAAGACTGGAGGAGGTGTGGCTCAACTGTGGAGTGGAGACAACTGCAATCGGAAATGTATTAGAATGTCTAACTGTTGAATTCTCTATGGAAAATAAGAAGAATGTGATTGTTAGCTGTATTTATAGAGCACCGGGTTCGAATATTGATATATGCAAGGAATGGATGGAAAAAATTTACACAATGTCAATGCAAAAGGTCATATTTATCTGTGGGGATTTTAATATAGATCTTCTTAATCCCAATAACCACAAACCAACTGAAGACTTTATCAATACAATGTACAGTTTAAGTCTCTATCCAAAAATCACCAGACCAAGCAGGATAACATCACACTGTGCCACATTAATAGACAACATATTTACAAACGTTATCGACAACAATACAATAAGTGGATTAATGATCAATGACATCAGTGACCATCTGCCAGTGTTTCTTGTTTACAATAACAACTACAAGAGGGAAAAACGGGAGAGTGCATTCAAGTACAGAAGGGTACGGACAGATGAGGCAATAAATGCTTTAAAAAATGAATTATTAAATCAAAATTGGGAACTATTATACAAAGAAGAAAATATTGATAAAGGTTATGAAATATTCTTAGGGATATTTAAATTGTTGTATGATAAATATTGCCCGATAAAAGTAATCAAAATGAAATTTAAATATTCAGATAGTCCATGGATAACTAAAGGATTACAAAATGCCTGCAAAAAGAAAAATACACTATATAAAGAATTTATAAAGCTTAGAACCAAAGACGCAGAAAATAAATATAAGAAATATAAAAATAAACTTACTAACATTATGAGAATTAGTAAGAAAGAATATTACAGAAAATTAATAGATAATAATAAAAACAATATTAAAGGTCTATGGAATATACTAAATAATGTTATTGGAAATGGTTCTAGACAAGTTAATTATCCACATGAGTTTATTGAAAATGATATGAGTATTGACAATATGGATGATGCAGTAAATGGCTTCAACCAATATTTTGTAAATGTGGGACCAATACTGGCTGAAAAAATCCCTGTTCCTGTGAGATCTGATGACAGCAATTATGATTTCATAGACATTAATCCAAAATCAATGTTTCTAACAGCAGTGGAAGAGAGTGAAATTATAGAGATTGCTCATAAATGCAAAAACAAAACTTCAACTGACTATAGTGACATTGACATGAAAATAGTCAAAGAGGTAATTCACGGAATTTCGAAGCCATTAACGCATATCTGTAACTTATCATTTAAAACTGGTAAATTCCCCAAAAAAATGAAAATTGCAAAAGCCATACCGCTGTACAAAACTGGAGACAAATACCACTTCACAAACTACAGCCTGTTTCACTGCTTCCTCAATTTTCAAAAATTTTAGAAAAACTCTTTGCTGACAGATTTAACAAATTCATCAATAAACATAATTTACTAACTGACAGCCAATACGAATTTAGACCCAACCGATCCACTTCATTAGCAGTCATTGAGCTAATTGAAAAGATAACAAATTCCCTGGACCAAAATAATTATGCAGCTGGTGTTATTGATCTCAAAAAAGCATTTGATACCATAAATCATGACAGATTAATCAATAAACTAGAACGATATGGTATTAGGGGGGTTGTATTAAACTGGCTGAGGAGCTATCTACAGAACAGGCAACAGTTTGTGAAGATGGGTGAACATATGTCATCTTGTTTGTACATTGTCTGTGGGGTCCCCCAGGGGTCAGTATTGGGGCCAATTATTTTTATTGTCTACATCAATGATATATGCAAAACATCAAAGAATTTACAATTTGTGTTATTTGCAGACAACACTAATATTTTCTGTACGGGAGAGGACTTACAGCAGCTACTGGAGTTAATTACAACTGAAATGAGCAAATTAAAAAAGTGGTTTGACAATAATAAATTGTCATTGAATCTAAGTAAAACAAAAATCATGATATTGAAAGAGTGTATGTATATAAATTCCTGGGTGTGACAATAGACCATTAGCTCAGCTGGAAACCTCACATAAAACATGTTAAATCTAAACTGTCACGAAGCATCTCAGTCCTGGGTAAAGCAAAGCATATATTGGATCACAACTCATTGCATATTCTTTACTGCTCAATGATCTTACCTTATTTAAATTACTGTGTGGAGGTCTGGGGGACCACTTACAAAAGCTCACTGCTACCACTAGTCACACTTCAAAAACTAGCCATAAGAATAATCAATAAAGCTGGATATTATGATCACACCAACCTCTTGTTTTTACATTCCCGTATCATAAAGTTCAATGACCTGGTTGATTATCAAGTTGCACAAATCATGTTCAAAGCTAGAAATAAACTGCTACCAGGTAACATTAAAAAACTTTTTTTTGACAGAGAGGGGGGTTACAATTTGAGGGAACAGTTAAACTTTGAGACACTGGCTGTACGCATGACTTTAAAATGTCATTGCATCTCAATTGGGGGTGTGAAACTGTGGAATGGGATGAGCAAGGAGCTAAAGCAATGTCCAAACATGATCCAGTTTAAATAAAGGTTCAAAGCAAGGATTTTCAAAAGGTACAGGGATGAGGGACAGAAGTAAGAAGGAAAATATAAAAAAATAAATAATAATAATAATATTAATATATATATGAAATAATATATCAAATATAGTATCAAGAGAGATTATGAGGAATACAGGAAGTATACATTAAATAAATATTAATTATTGAACTGTGGAAAAGGGGTAGGATTAAATTAGTGTTACACTTCTTCCTACTCCTTTTCAGGCATATCAATTGAATGTATGTATTTTTTTTTCTTTAGTGAAATAATTGGCACATCGCTTTTGTTTATTGTAGTTTCATGCTTTTTATTTTGTTTGGTGTTATTTGCGATGTTTGATTTGTATTTTGATAAGTCTGAAATAAATGAAATCAATCAATCAATCAATCAATTGAAGTACATTTGCGGCATGTTAATGAAATACTTTGGGGGGAATTCACTTAATCTAAGTAATTTCTTTTAACATTCTGGGCCCTATCTTGCATCCGGCGCAAGTGACTTATGGCGCATTTCCACTGCAGGGTGCGGAACGGATCGGATCGCAAAGGTGCGGGTCGGATCGCGTTTCCACCGCCAAAAGTGGGCGTGACCCGGACTTTGCCGTACCCGTTCCGACCCCATTTTAGGGACTCCTCCGTTGCGGTACCCAAAACGAGACCAGACGCCTGAAAGGGTACCCTGGAATTCTAGCTACACCCCCCCTCCGTTGATTGGTCGACAGAATCGTCACTTCCGGGTGACGCGGGGATAAGAACAAACAAACAAACAGTAGCCTCGAGGTATTATTCTTTACAATTAACATGTCGCGTAAAAAGCTTGCTTGGGCGAACAAGGAGGTGGAGACGTTCGTCTGCATTCTTGCGGAGGAAGACGTTGTTTACGATGTTTACGTAGCTGCCGCGGCGATCGACATCCGGCCTACCACAAAGGGTACTGTCGGCGGTGGAAACGCGACCTCGGAACTGAGCTGGGCTATACCGCCCCCTCCCTACCGCCCCTTTGCGATCCGATCCGTTCCGCACCCTGCAGTGGAAACGCGGCAGTAGTCACTGGCGCATGTGTCGTTGCTTGTTTACAACTGGCGCAGAGCGTTCTTTTCCCACCAGCGCCACTCGCCGGTAAATTAGGGATTGATCATGCGCCCCAAGGGGCGGTTCGGCGGAAGGAGGAGGCGTGTTCTGGCGCAAACGGTATTTTGCCGTCTCTGAATACCATTGCGCTACTGACCAGGAAATACCTGGTTTAAAGTCAGTGGCGCGTTGTTCAGATGCTATTTTAAGGGCGCATGCAATACATTGCTTGTGCACCTCGCGCATACACTTTGCTTCTCTCATCTACCTAGCCGCACATTCTTGGTAAATTATTTGGGAAAGAACAGCTGATGCAGCGGTAATAAGTTGTACTTTTAAATCAATGCATCTGCAAACACCGTACAGCAAACACATATTTTCTTGACACAGACATCGTGTAGGCCTAAATGCCCATAACTTTTAGGATTGATGAGTAGGCCTATTTGATCGTGAAAAACATTGTTTTACTGCGAGTGAGTGTTAAAAAGAATGAATGAATGCGGGCGCGCGTGTGTGCTCTGTTAAAACACACGCAAACTAAACACTCATCATCATCTCATCTTCGTCCGCTTATCCGGGGTCGGGTCGCGGGGGGAGCAGCTCAAGCAGGGGGCCCCAGACTTCCCTTTCCCGGGCCACATTGACCAGCTCTGACGGGGGGATCCCGAGGCGTTACCAGGCCAGTGTTGAGATATAATCTCTCCACCTAGTCCTGGGTCTTCCCCGAGGTCTCCTCCCCACTGGACGTGCCTGAAACACCTCCCAAGGAAGGCGCCCAGTAGGCATCGTTACCAGATGCCCGAACCACCTCAGCTGACTCCTTTCTAAGTAAAGGAGCAGCGGCTCTAATCCGAGTTCCTCACGGATGGCTGAGCTTCTCACCCTATCCCTAAGGGAGACGCCAGCCACCCTTCTGAGAAAACTCATCTCGGCCGCTTGTACCCGCGATCTCGTCCTTTCGGTCATCACCCAACCCTCATGACCATAGGTGAGGATAGGAACGAAGATCGACCGGTAGATCGAGAGCTTTGCCTTGCGGCTCAGCTCTCTTTTCGTAACAACGGTGCGGTAAAGCGAACGCAATACCGCCCCCGCTGCTCCGATTCTCCGGCCAATCTCACGCTCCATAGTTCCCTCACTCGCGAACAAGACCCCGAGGTAGGCTACTTGAACTCCTTCACTTGGGCAAACTAAACACGTAACGCATAATACAATCAATGGCAATGTCTATTACCGCGGGGATGCATATTAGGATAGCATACAATTATGGAGTCAGAACAGTCTCATTATTAATGAATGCACAGAGAAGGATTCACAAATGTATTTTGTGATTTATACATAAATTACTCTCTTCTCACAAATACATTTCAATGCACACACAAATGGATATCGGCATGTATAAATGTAAAATAAATCCATAAACCAAAATAAGTTTCACAAACATATTTCTGATCCACACACAAATATGTCTTGTTTTAAATAAAGGTAATATAAATCCATAAATATATTAATTTAAAAAAGATTTGCAATTTTCATCAAAAATGTATTTGGATGTTGTTACATTTATGTACAAACTGTTAAACTTGAATTTACAAGACGCTTTTCATTTGTGAGCTTGTTTGCATTTGTGTCTGAAACTGTCTGCATTTATGTGTGGATTTTTGAGACTCTCCTGACGTCGCTAGATTCACAAATGCATTTTTTTCAACAAGGAACTCTCTGTAGCCAATCAGATGCCTCCCTCGTTTTCAGCCAATCACATGGCTGCAGTTCCGACCTCTGAGTCCAGCCCATGGGGTCCAGCCTCCAAGCCTCCCGGTTCTCTGTCAAATGTCTACTCTATCGGAAAGAACATGTTTTTTTGAATGATCGTACATAACAATCTCTAGGTGGTGAAGAAGTGAATGCTGCGTCACGACACTTTTTCCATCTAATTTCGACTGGGTTTTGGGATTATCGGTGCCGTTAAAGTAGTAAACGGCACCGACGTAAAAACCCAGTCACAGCAGTCATGTGGTTGACTGAAAACGAGGGAGGCATCTGATTGGCTACAGAGACTTCCTTGTTGAAAAAAATGCATTTGTGAATCTAGCGACGTCAGGAGAGTCTCAAAAATCCACACATAAATACAGACCAGTTCCCACACAAATGCAAGTAAGTTCACAAATGAAAAACGTCTTGTAAATACAAGTTTAACAGTTTGTATATAAATGTTACAACATCCAAATACATTGTGATGAAAATTGCAAATATTTTTTTAATTAATATATTTATGGATTTATATTACATTTATTTAAAACAAGGTACATTTGTGTGTGGATTAGAAATGTGTTTGTGAAACTTATTTTTGTTTATGGATTTATTTTACATTTATACATACCGATATCCATTTATGTGTGCATTGAAATGTATTTGTGGGAAGAGAGTAATTTATATATAAATCACAAAATACATTTGTGAATCCTTCTCTGTGCATTCATTATTAATGAGACTGTTCTGACCCCATATACAATACTCATAAGAAACAATGTTTATAATGTATTGCGTACATCATTAAATAGAACCACAGTTACCGCATATCATATGTTATAGCCTATCATACGTTTTCTTTGCCGAAATTTATTTGAGGACTCAGTATTTCTGAAGTTGTGGAAGAAAACCCCTTATTCCATGTGTGAATTAGGCCATATTATTTGGCAATAAACTAAGCCATTTGCAGTTTGAGATTCATGTGCATCTGTCTCATCGGAGACTGCAGACGCGCTGTCAAAATATCAACTCGTCCGATTCAAATGCGCTCATGGCTCTTAAAGGGGATGGGAGCTGGCACTCTCATTGGTTTGTTGCACGTTACGCCCAAACCACACCTACGGGTAATTAGGCTGCTTCAGACCAACCATTTTGACACTTGCGCCGCGGCGCAAGCGTCATTTATCCGCCTGTAAAATAGCGATAGCGCCGTAGAACCGCCCACAAAGCTACTTGCGCTTTGCGCTTCCCACTTGCGTTTCAGACCGTTAAAATAGGGCCCTCTGTAGGATACCCACCTCCGTTCAGTAGGACGCCCTCTTCACTTCTCCAGAAAGAAACGTATCCCGCGCAAAGAGTATGCTGCAATCTATATAGCTCAGTTCCTACACCGACCCAGCTGGCCTTCTGCATCATTCAGCTTCTTCTCATTTCCCATCAAATAAACATTCAAACGGTTACAACCTTCGTCTGTGTCGTGCGTTTGAGCTCCCGCACAACCTGGGACCTTACCAGATTAGGTTAATGCCTTTGAAAAGGAATGCTGTTTTATTTTTTAATAAAATGAAAATGTAATTGTAACAGTGGAGATGTATTCAAAATGTTAACTGAAATTGGGGCTTCTGTACATTTTAAAGGGGACATATTATACCACCACGTGTGAGTGTGGTTAGCCATTACAAGCTGTTTTGAAAATGTGAAGCTTCTGACATCACAGGTGGGCTTGTCCACCTAGATATACAAAATGCATATTACAAGCCATTTACAAAGCTGCTTGTAATGGCTAATCACACTCACACAAGAATTTGAGTAGATTTCCCCCAGGCTATAAGTTTTGCACAATTCAATGTATTTAGTTAAGAATTAGTTAGTGGAATTTAGTAATAAGCATCATTTAATATATTTTAATTTAGCATGTCGAAATAAAAAATAACCCTAATAAAAAAAGAATGAAATTAATATATTCTTTACATAATATTTTACTTAATATAATTGTTGCCACAACTTAAATATTCTAATTTAATCAGTTACAAATAACATTTTGAGTGAACCAAACTTGTTCGGTTTTACAGTGCATGATATGCTCACAAAACAATCTGCTTGATCCTCAGTCAGGGTTCAAGACTGCACACTCCACTGAGACAGCTCTCCTCGTGGTGAGTCTGTCAATCTTAGCTGCCAGAGCCTCGTCCCTGTCATCGGTTCTCATTCTCCTCGACCTGTCCACGGCGTTCGACACCATGAATCACTAGATCCTCCTCGCCACTCTCGCTGAACTCGGCATCGCTGACTCTACGCTATTCACATCCTACCTGACGAATCGCACCTATCAGATCAGATGTAATGGCTCCTTGTCCAAACCTTGCAATCTTGACACTGGTGTCCCTCCAGGCTCTGTACTGGGACACCTTATGTTCTCCCTATAAACCAGATCATTGGGCTCTGTAATCACATCACATGGTTTATCCTATCACTGCTATGCTGATGACACTCTATTCCTCTCTTTCTCCTCCTCTGACAGCCCCCTGATTGCAATAACCATCTCACAATGTCTAGCAGACATCAGCACTTGGACGACTACCCATCACCTGAAGCTTAACCTCAAGTGGACTGAGCTCCTGCTTATGCCAGGTAAAGATTGCCCTCACATGGACCTACTGGTCACTGTCGAGGACATTGCAGTATCTCCATCACCAACCGCGGTGTGGTCCTGGACAATCAGTTATGCTGCGTGCTGCACTGATCCTGCAGATTTGCCCCCTACAACATCCACAAGATCAGGCCCTTCCTCAGGAGGGAAGCAGCTATGCTCCTGGTCCAAGCGCTCGTCATCTCCCGCCTTAACTACTGCATCTCGCTCTTGGCTGGATTCTCTGGCTCCACGATTAAACCTTTGCAGCGTATCCAGAACGCTGCTGCACGCCTCGTGTTCAACCTACCCAAATTCTCCAATGTGACCCCCCTTTTCTGCTATCTCCACTTGCTCCCTGTAGTAGCTTGTATCAGATTCAAGATGATGGTACTGGCTTACAAGACGATCAATGGAACTGTTCCTGCCTACCTCCAAGCATTGGTGAGACCACACTCCCCAGCTCGAGCGCTCCGCTCAACTAATTCAGCTGGACGTCTGGTACTGCCATTGCTACGGGCAAGCAAAGATCAATCATCAGAGCCATACAACTTTTCTGTTTTGGCACTGTGATGCTGGAATGAGCTCCCTACCAATGTCAGGACCAGAGAGTCGCTCACCGGCTCCCGCAAAAGACTCACTTGTTCAGAGTTTACCTAGACTCTGCATAGCCACTCCCTCCCACACCTCCTACACACTAGTATTGCCTTAACACTAACATAACCCTAAATGTTACGTTACACGTTTTGAGTTTGTATTAGGCATTTTAGAGCCCCCTGCAGGCCATTACTTGTATGCAGTTCTTTTGTAGTTTCTTAATGTGTTCATTCTCATTGGCTGATAAGAGTCACATTCTGTTAGTCACGTGATCGGTCATTATTTCGGCAGCCATTTTGATCTGTCATTTGAGCCAGAGATCCACGCGGTGAAACATATTTTTTATCTCACGTCATTCATCCGTGTAAGCCTTGGAGAATCTTTGTTTGTAAGTAACTTAATTCATCCATGTCTTATGTAATTATTTACGTTCATATTTCATTGTATTTCACAACTTTATAAGTGCGTTTTTATAACCAATTTGCATATTGGTTCATTTTCAGTTTCACACTTCTAAAGCTGCAACAACTTGTTCAACAACTATAAATAAATGGACATACAAGTGGATGTCGACAACATCCTTTACGGACTTTCATCATTGATCCTGTCTTCAAGTTTTGTGGGGAAAAGTGTTTAGCTGTCTGGTGATGTGTGCATCGCTATGCGCTCAGGTGCCAGAACACTAAACTAACCCTAACCCTAACCCTGTCTGCTAAACTTTTCACCAAATATTGCGGAAAGAAATTACTCATTAATTTACTATAAAGTGCTTCCAACAAATGTTGTGGGAGTATAGGGCATACATTTAAGGGAACTATAAGGAACACAAGACCTCATTTTGAAAATGTCCTAGAAATGTGGGACCTTCGGGTTTCATTTTGAGAAAAATCGTAGAAATAAGGAAAATCTTAGAAATGATGGAACAAAGGGGCCTAATTTTTCAAAATGTTCAGTGAATAAAACATTCTTTGAAATGTGGAGACATAGGGCTGTGGGAACATAGGGCTGATCCCCCGACAGCGATATATTGTTTCTCCTTCTGACAAATGTATTTATTGTAAGTCTGTTGTCGTCGTGAGTGAACGCTGGCGCATCTGGCTGCCACTGCTCCCCGGACTCGTTTGTGTTTGTTTGTTTGTTTGTTTGTTTGTAGACTAGCCTACGTCTAACAAAGTAACTTTTAAATATTTTTCTGTAAATATGCCCTGCCCGTGGATACTCCTTTTGCATACTGAAACTTTTTACCATCCCGAAAACCTCACTGTGGACCCACAGCATTACTGCTTGTGAGTGGATTAAAACCATAAGGAACATTGAAGCTATATACAATCTGAAGATCTACTGGGTCTGCTTCCGAGACGAGTAGCAACGGGAGGTGAACTGTTTGCCACTTTACGTGACGGTCTTCCGGTGCGCTCTGTCCCTGCCTGCCCGCCTGCTCTATGCATCGTTGTGCGAGCCCTCGCATGGCTACTCCACTGAGTCGGCTTGGGTAAGTCTCTTGCTTGATTTTATGAGTGGGTGAGTCTCTTGCTTAAGATTACACTCACAGGGACCTGGTTACCTCCATTGCCAGCCCTCAGAGTGTCAGTGGTTACACTTGCTGGCTAACTGCTAGATCATTAGAACGAGGGTTAGGTGTGTCAGTGCTAACCTGTGGCTGCCTCCCATCCTCCTTGCCAATGCGATCTACAACCGTTTTGCTGGCCTGATTCCAAGTCCTTGAGCTCTGTCTGGTACGCTGTTTTCCCCGTAGCCCTTGTCAACATCTGCACAGGCTAATGTGCTCCACACCCATGGCCCTCAACTACTCATTGTCACATCTCCCCTGCCTGCAGAAATACTGTAATAAATCTCCAGATGCTCTTTTGTCACCCCAACACCTCGGTATTCTGCGTCGTTGCCCCAAATACATCCACAGGGGCTCTCGTAGGAAGTCTACCCGCTGTCCTCATACCAACAACATTGACTCTCTCTGGAGCTGGACTCAGAACTTAAAACGGAACATTGAGTGCAGTGCGGACACCAACAATCTCTGCCTTTATCCGTTAACGAAAGTCACTCAAAATAATCCCACTGCAAAAAATGCATTCTTGGCTTTACTCAATGTACGTTCTCTCAACCACAAGGCAACTTTCATTAATGATGTAATTACTGTAATGACAAGAACACATTTTGTATATCTTATCATGTGCTGACCGCAGGGAGCGCTCCTGTTAGATAGGTCAAGTAAGCTGCCGAAGCTGGAAGCTGATAGATATACGTTACCTGTATCATGAATGAAGCTCACGTCCTATAACATATAACTAATGTGTCGTTATTGAAGAACCCATAAACCCCAACAAAACAATTACTAATATGGGTATTGACTTTATGTGCTTAACTGAAACCTGGCAAGTACCAAATGAATTTATCAAACTAAATGAAGCCATCCCACATGGGTATGAATTTATTGATAAACCACGATTGCCTGGGCGTGGGAAAGTGCTTTATCGCTCCTGTTTTAAGGTTGTGAGTGTGCCCCTGCAGGATTTCTCATCCTTTGAATGTCTTGCTTTAAAATTCACTGGTAGTCTACCACTATTCATTTTACTTATCGACAGGCCTCCTAAAGCATCCTCTGTTTTTATAAATGAATTTGCTGAGCTGCTATCCTCTGTGTGCCCAATACTCATCTATCCTTGCTCTGGGTGATTTTAATCTACATGCGGATTCAAACAACTGTCACCTTGCTGATCATTTTCTCAATAAACGGAACTTCTTTGATGTTACTCAACATGTTAACTTCCCCACCCACTCAAAAGGTCAGAATCTAGACCCTGTCTGCGTTGCTGGTTTCTCTCCTTCTGACTTTGGCCCTGAGCTATTGAACACTCATACATCTATCTCATAGGTTAAATCAGTTTGCCCCATTGAAAACACACCTTCGTCACCTTCCTACGCTCGGCTGCATGGTACACACCTGAGCTGCGCAAATTGAAGGCTGCTGGTCGTCAACTTGAACGACTCTGGTCTAACAGTTCACATACAGGCATATAAAGACCATGTCTTGGCCTACCAGGAGGCTCTAAACGAAGCCAAATCCATGCACTACACCACCATTATTGCTAGAGGACAGGGCAAACCTAGAGCCCTCTATTCCACAGTTAACAAGGTACTCCAGCCTACCAACCCTTCCCACTCTTATTTTTTTCCAAAACGAAATCAGTACCATATACAGTCAACTTCAATCACTCCCTACTGCTACTGCACCGAGTGATGTACCAAATACCCTTCAATCACTAGCACAGTTTCTCTCTCCTTTTGAACTGTTGGATGAGCATTTTGTCCAAGACCTGGCCACTAAGGCTAAGTTCACTACCTGCCTTTTGGACACTATGCCTACCCCACTGGTCAAAAACTGCCTGCTTTTTGACTACGCCCCCTCCTTGTTCACATAATAAACTCATCTCTTTTTACTGGTTCTGTCCCATGCTCACTCAAAACTGCAGCTATCACCCCAGTACTCAAAAAAACTGGTGCAGCTGCTGATGATCTCAATAATTACTGTCCTTTCTCCAACCTCCCATTGATAGCCAAAATCCTTGAGCACACTGTCTCCTCACAAATTCAACAACATCTGACACACCATAGCTTATGTGAAGTGTTTCAGTCTGGTTTCAGGGCTCAGCACAGCACCTCAGAAGGCACTGGTCAAGGTCATAAACAACCTTCTCATTGCTGCTGACACAGGCCATGTCAGCATTCTCATGCTGCTGGACCTCACAGCTGCCTTCGACACGGTCTGTCACAACGCACTGCTCAAACGGCTGGAAACACTTTTGGGTATTACTGGCACTCCGCTCACCTGGTTTAGGTCATATCTCACAGCTAGGGAACAGTTTGTCTCCATAGGTAATAACAGGTCCCCCAGCTCACTCCTCTCACATGGTGTTCCCCAGGGTTCTGTCCTAGGTTCCCTGCTCTTCGTCATATACAGTACATCCTCCCTCTTGGTCACATCTTACGTCAGCATGGTTTAAACCTTCACTGCTATGCCAACGACACATATTCACAGTAAGCCCTCCAACTAACTCCCCCCCTCCAATCTGGTCACCTGCCTTAATGCCATCAGCAACTGGATGACACAGAACTTTCTCAAATTAAACCATCATTGCCACACCAGTCATGTTGAAAACTCAAACACACTGTTATTTATCCCTGGCTTTTTCACCACCATCACCTCATCCGCTGCAAGAGTTCTCACCCACACTGGGCCCTGGCATCACATCACTCCGATCCTCCCGCATTACACTGGCTCCCTGTGCAATACCGTATTCAATTTAAAATCATTCTCCTTACTTTCAAAGCACAACATAATCTTGCACTATCCTATCTTTCTAACCTCCTGACCCCCTACCAACAAACCTGCACCTTACGCTCCACTGTAGCCCAACTCCTTTCCACCCCCACTGCAAACCTCCGCACCATGGGTGACAGGGCGTTTAGCATGGCCGGTCCAAATCTCTGGAACTCCCTCCCAATGCACTTCACTGTCCACTTTCAAATCTCTACTCAAAACCCACCTATTCACCCTGGCTTTACCCCCCTACCCCTAATGCCTTCTACCCTGACCTTGACCAGGGCTGACCAACGCACCCTCCCCCCTTCCATTTCCTCTTCCCATGTATCTTTTACCGCTGTTTTATTTATTATCTAGTTTTTGTTTAGTTTTTTCTCTATAGTGTGTTTAACAAATGTTCAGTGTTTGATGTCTAATGTTATTTTATTACCATTTTGTTTTACCTTTACTGTACAGTGTCCATGTCACCCAGTGTGGGTGACATGAAAGGCACTTGAAATAAAATGTATTATTTTTATTATTATTAAGTCACTTTGGATAAAAGCGTCTCCTAAATGCCCTAAATTGTTAATGTAAATGTAAAAATGCCAGATGGATTTTGTTTTGTCTTGGGTTCAGCTAGGATAGGGTAATGCAGAAATGTACGTACATTCAAGCTAATACTTGGAAGACACAGATACCCCTCAGGAGCAAAAAAACATTAGTTAAGGTAATCAAATCAAATTAGTAGGATAGAAAATGTAAATTATGCTGAGCTAAAGCTACTCGGAAACCATTTACATAATGCAAATAAAGGCAAATAAAAATACGGACCAAAAACATTTGTATTTTTGTTAATAATAAATGTGGTTTAACTTGACAATATGCGCACACACAAATGGAACAATGGGCTTCTCTTGCTTGACTCCATTTGCCTAAAGTAACATAAAAAGCAGGGATACCCCCAGGTGTGAAAGATCTTTAATTTGTGAACGAAGTCTGCACTCTACTGTGGAGCATGTGGACCACTAAGTCAGCGAGACAGCACAATTGCCATGGAGCTGAATATGTGAATAGCTTTCTTTAAATAATACCAGGCACTTGTAGGTACTTCAGGTAAACCAATGAACATCATCTACATCAGCACCATAGTGAGAGCCCCCTCCTGCAGCACATTGTGGTTCTCTCATTAGATTTTCACAAGATTGAGAGATCATAACCCATTCTTCCAAACCAGTCTGTAGTTGTGAGCTATTGTGTCGTAGTATGAAGCCCTGTGAACCGTGCTCCACTGCAGTTCAAACAGAGCAGCCCACTCACTGCCACAGCAAACTGCTTTGGGACAGAGGGGAATACTCTATGGGCCCTATTTTAACAGTCTGAAACGCAAGTGAGATGCGCCAAACGCAAGTAGTTTTGTGGGCGGTTCTATGGCGATGTTGCTATTTTACCGGCAGATAAATGACTCTTGTGCCCGGCGCAAATCTAAAAAGGGCAAAAAACACTAACCCTTACCCTAACCATTGGTTAGTTTGTCCCGTCTTTCATCTTACTCTGAGACTGTCTAGGGCTTTAGATAGAGCAGCGTGCTTTGTGTGTATTTGAGCCACCTGCCTGGCTGCGGACACTTGCTCACTCAAGTCAACCTATTTAATGACACAATATCATGGTTGCAAACAGAGAAGGCCGTGTGGAGAACTGTAATGAGTGGCAGCATCATGCTCCGGTGCGCTGACAAATCTGTCAAAGGGCCAATTTGTTCTGCTCTCACCTAGGCTGCTGTAATAGAGTAATCTCATATCCCGCCCTTGGAAGGAAACCACACTAGTTCACACACACACACAAACACACACTCACAGTAGCAGCACAGCTGGCGTATCATGCTGTTTACCAATAACATATGCTCCTTGCCCTGCGTTCCACAGCCAGTATTGATTTAGGACGAATGCTGCGTGTCTTTGTGTGTGTATGTTTGTGTTCTCATTCTTCACTTCTTTCGCATTGCCAGAAACCCAGGAGCAAATAACGTTTTCGACGTTTACTTCTTAAGAAAGCTGAGGAAATTTGGGCTGTAATCCAAACTCCTCAGCAAATTCTACGGGTGTACAGTGGAGAGCCTCCTGAGCAACTCCGTCACAGTATGGTTTGGAAACTGCACGGTACAGGAAAGGAAGGTTCTCCAACGTGTGATTAAAACTGCACAATACATCTGTGGAGCAGCATTCCCATCACTTCAAGACATTTACAACACCCGGGTTACAAAGAGGGCACACCACATCACCAAGGACACTACACACCCCCTGCACACAATGTTCACACTGCTACCATCTGGCAGACGCTACAGGAGCATGAAAGCCAGAACAACAAGACTTAAAACATTTTTTATCCACAGGCCATCAGGCTGCTGAATGACTCTCTCAAACACTGATGACACCCTGTATTTGCACTATATTCAATACTGTGAACTGTACTTATTTTCATCTGTGAGCTTCATTTGCACTATGTACTTATCTACTAATAATATTCAATATCCAATGTATATATTCAAAAACTTCTATATTTCAATGTATTTCAGGGCCTTCTGCTGTATGCGAACATTGCACATGCTAAACAGCACCTTATATTTAACTGTTTTTGTTTAACTAAATTCTGCTCTTTGTACAGATATTTCTGGTAGTTTAGTTTATTTACCTACCTTATTTAAGGATATTTTGTGTAAAGGGAACTTACAAATTAAGAATTTCATTGCCCAGTGCAAACTATGTTTCCATTGTGTATATGACAATAAACGATCTTGTATCTTGTATTGTATGTCCTCCCGTCCGGCGTGGCTGGTCCTGCTCAAAGTTGTTCATGTGTCCGAAGACAGGCGCTACACAATGCACTGCAGGGTAAGACCTAGTGCAACACTAGGATCACACCATTCTCTAGGAGTGTTTGGTAACGCTTTATATTAAGGTCCTTGTAATAAGCCTTTGTTAATAGTCAAGTCAAGTCACTTTTATTTATATAGCACATTTAAAGACAACAGGAGTTGACCCAAAGCGCTCTACATTTGCAGAAGTCAGGGTTGGGCAGGACAGTTGTTGAAAGGGGCCCAGGCATACACAGGTCTTGACTAAAAAAGAAATGCATAAAATAAGTAGAAATAGGTGATAAGACACTTATCATATGCTTATTAACATTAATTAATGTTATTAAGACTATCTATAAGTGTTAATAATAACATAATAAACATGTTTATTGTGATGTTATAAGACTTTTATAAGCACTTATAAGAAACGTGTTAACTATTTATTGATTGCTTCATAATATTAATAATAGTCTTATGAGTTTCTTATAGTTGTTAATAAAAGCATTACAAACCCATTTATTGAGTCTTACTAACTTACCTATTATGTCATTTTTAAAACTTTAATAAGCATTTTTTATGTTTGGAGAACATGTCAGAATTGTCGGCACGAGCACCCCAGACCAACAGCTGACAGACAAAAGACAGGAACAAGCACAGAAAACATGGATAAGAGGAAGAGGTCAGAACTGGAGGATGACTCTCCAGAATATCTCACTTTATGAGGTTTTCTAACATTGACATGAGTTCCCCTAGCCTGCCTATGGTGTTATGTGGCTAAAACTTGCATTCGGTGTAAAACGAGGACTAGGTATCCTGCTCGCCTTTGAAAAAATTGAAGCTCAAGCGCGCTGATTTGGAATGTGGCCCCATATTTCGTCATAAGCGGCCAAGCTACCTCCCCTTTCTCTGCCTTGCCCGCCCAGAGAATTTGGCCCGCCCATGAGACAATGAGGTACGACCTTGCGAGCGCCAAATATGTGTGTGTGTGTGTGTCTGTGATTACACACACTGTAATGCAAGTGTAGTACACTTCTTTGTTACTTGGATAACCATTCTAACGTTGGTGTTATGGCGCATAACACGTTGGTTCTCTGACGTCTCTCGTATATCCACAACGAGACTCTAGTGGGGGTTATCTCAGCCATCGTTGAGCCCCGCCACCCGCTGCCAGGAGGCACCACAGCCACGTAGCACCACCGCCCGGCAGCGGGCAGCCGACAGCGGGCAGCTGGTAGCGGGCGGTATCTTGGGGAGATCAGTGCCGGGAGGGGCACCAAAGACTATGTCCACTGGCGTCCACAGCTCTCTGCCGAACATAAGTGCAGCTGGTGTGCACCCCGTGCTCTCTTGCACCGCTGAGCGATAAGCCCACAGGACAAGGGGTAGGTGGCGGTCCCAGTCTCGCTGGGGTCGTGAGGTGATGATAGCCAGTTGCATGGCAAGCGTCCGGTTCAACCTCTCCATTAGCACATCGCTCTGGGGTCGGAGGGGCCCCGTCCTGGTCTTGCTTACCCCCATGCGTTTGCACACCTCAGCAGAGACTTGAGCCTCAAAGTTCAGCCCCTGATCGCTGTGCATTTCCTGAGGTGCCCCGAACCCACAGGACATCTCACACACCAGGCGCTCGTCTGTGGTCACCGCATTCTGGTCGGGGACCGCATACCCCTTCGGCCGCTTAGTGAAATAGTCCATGGCCACGAGGATGTAGCGGTTCCCGCTGTCGGTGGAGGGGAATTGGCCCAGGATGTCCACCTCAACCCGCTTCATGGGGGCCCCCACCTGGTATTGCTGCAAAGGGGTATGGGAACGTCAAGTCGGCCCCTTCTCAGCAGTGCAGGAGTCACAGCAGTGAACGAAAAGCGCTGTGTCCTTTGGCGCAGCTTGTTGAGGGTCTTGGCCACCCCGTAGTGTCCTGCCCCCACCAAACCGTGAACCGCATGTCACACCCATTGGTGCCAGTCCTTGGGCACTAGGAACTCACACCACACATCTCATCCCAAGCCTGGTGCACGCCAGACCCTGTAAAGCAGTCCATTATGCCGTGCCAAGGTGGCCCACTCTGAGAAGTAGGTCTTGGTTTCCACGGACGAGGCAGAGACAGCTTGCTTGAAGGGGCGTGCCTGGTTGTCAACCCACTCCCGCCCTCAGGTGGTCAGGGAGGGCGTTCCATAGTCTAGGGGCAGCAGCAGAAAAGGCCCGATCACCCATGGTGCACAGCTTCGTATGTCGGGTTTGGAGGGTGTGAGTGGATCCTGAACGGAGTGTACGTGAGTTTGTCGGGGGGGTGAGGAGTTCCTGAAGGTAGAGGGGGGCAAGTCCGTGAAGGCACTGGTGGGTGAGGAGGGAGACCTTGTACTCAATTCTGAGTAGGACAGGGAGCCAGTGCAGTGATTTCAGGATGGGAGTGATGTGGTCATGCTTGCACACCCTCATCAGGACCCTGGCAGCACTGTTTTGAATGTATTGGAGCCTCTGGATGCTCTTGCCAGGGATCCCAATGAGGAGTGCATTGCAGTAGTCCAACCTGTAGGAGACAAAGGCATGGACGAGCTTCTCTGCATCAGCCAGGGTGAGTGATTGGCGGAGTTTGGCGATGTTCCTGAGGTGGTATAAAGCTGTCTTACAGAGGTGTTTGATGTGGGTGTCAAAATTAAGTTGTAAATCTGTAGTAAGCCTGAACCCTCTCGCCCCCTGCTCCCTCCTGCGACAGGACTGCCCCCAGTCCCACGTCACTGGCATCCATGTCCACTATGAGGCTGCGACCAGGGTCAGGAAGGGCCAGGATGGGTGCGGTTGTCAGAGCAGCACGGAGCTGGGCAAAGGCGGCCACACAGTCGTCCGCCCAGCTGAACATCCTCCCCTTGTCCGTGAGCCGGTGTAGGGGGGTGGCAGTTGATGCAAAGTTGCGGATGAACCGTCGATAGTATGAGGCGAGCCCAAGGAAGCTGAGCACCTCACTGACATTTCGGGGGATGGGCCAGTTCCTTACCGCCTCCACCTTGGCAGGGTCCGTAGCCACGTCTTCTGGCCCCATCACATGGCCCAGGAACCTGGTCTCGCACTGCAGAAGGTTGCACTTTTTGGGGTGTAGGCGCAGCCCTGCCCCCCGAATGGCCTGGAAGACCTGGCGGAGGTTTCTTGCCGGTTCTTTGACGTGTCTTGTATTTCCACAACGAGACTGTTGTGGGGGTTATCTGAGCCATGGTTGAGAAGGAATTGGGGGAAAGGAACTTTGGCTTTGACTCGCTGAAGTACATGAACTGCGACATGCCGCCGGTTGCCGCGAGGCACCATCGCCCGGCAGCGGGCAGCCGGCAGCAGGCAGCGCGCGGTTCAGTCGACTTCAGGTTGATGTGAAAGTGGAAGAACCAGAGACGTCGCAGAACCCGACAAAGTCGTTTGTGATTCATAATATCGTCTGGAGGCGCACACAGCTTTTGGCCGTGATAATGTGTATTAAATGATACAGATTTCTATGTATTATATGATATTATTTAGATATAGAGCTCCAGGACTGTAACGCAATTGTTGTACACTTCCTCGTCGAACTCTCGTCTCTGGTATTTCTACAACGAGACTCGTATTGGGGGTTATCTCAGCCAAGGTTGAGAATGAATTGGGGGGAAGGAACTTTGGCTTTGACTCCCTCAAACACATGAACCACGACATGGAGGAGAAAGGGATTGTTGGCGGCGAATGTCTCCCGCTTGAGCCCCGCTGAGGGACCACCGCCGGAGGCGGAGGTTCCTAAGACCGGCAACGATCCCTTTCTCCTCCTTGTCGCGGTTCAGTCTACTTCACTTTGATGAGGACGTTGAAGAACCAGGAACGTCGGAGAACCCAATGAGGTTGTTTGAGATTCATAATATCGGCTCACACAGCTTTTGGCCGTGATAATATATATTATATGATATATCTATGTAGGCTATATGATAATATTTAGATATAGAGCTCCAGGACTCCCGTGTGTTCTAGAATATTTACAGAACACGGCTAAAGGGTGTGTGCGCCTCGCCATTGCGATACATCCACTGTAAACAGAGCGCATGGTACCGTGGCTGCAAGCTGCTCAGGGCCACACCCCCACCCTCCTCCTTGACCCGCCTCGCTCCTCCTCATTTGCATTATAGCTACAGACACCAAAACAGCGCATTTGGGGGAAGCTCAATGTGCGACTGGCTCGGAGTGGCTGTAACTCTGCACCACGGCTGAATTTCGGGAACGTCTTTGAATACTGTGTTGGTTGCCCACTAATACCTATATTAAAGAATACATAAAATAGCATGTCATGGGACCTTTAAGAATGTAATGCTAGTATGTTTGCTAGCTGTTTGCTGAACTTTTTTGGCTTACATTACTTTCGTTCAGAGGCTTTGGCGTGCTACATTTGAGCTAACGTTTAGCCTATGCTATCATATGAAACTATTTAAACAAACGTGTCTAATTCTAACAGTTGTGTCATGAATCCATGTCTAAACGGCTTAATGCTTATTGTAACCTGTCTGCTAACTGTTTAATGTGGTCAATGTTCTTTATGTTTCTTTATACAGTAACAAGGAAGACCAGCCTTTTTAAAATGTTGATGTTCAAGAATACATTCTGAAGTTTTTACTTTTTTTTTTTTTTTTTTAAGTGTGTTTTTGTGCTTCACTGCCATAACATTGTAATGACAGTATATGTATTTTTTATTTTTCCTTTTATCAACCTTGATAACATAGACATTAACTGTTAATAAGTGTATATTAAAGGACTTATTAACCTTAATAAGCATCATTCCCGCTTTAGATCCCTTTACCTGCAAAATGTATGATTAGCAGTTTAATAACGGACTTATTAACCTTTATAAGCATGGTTCCCGCTTTAGATTCCGTACCTGCAAAATCCATGATTAGCAGTTTAATAAAGGACTTATTAACTTTAATAAGAATAAAAAATGCTTAGTAGGGGTTTAACAATGACATAATAGCTAAGTTAGAGAGACTCAATAAATGGGTTTGTAATGCGTTTATTAACAACTATAAGAAACTCGTAAGACCATTATTAATGTTATAAAGCAATCAATAAATAGTTGACAAATTTCTTATAAGTGCGTGTAAAAGTCGTGTAATCTCATAATAAACATGTTTATTATGTTATTATTAACATTTATTGATACTGTTATTAACATAAATTAATGTTAATAAGCATATAATAAGGTCTTATTACATATTCACTAAGGCTTATTACAAGGACCTTAATATAAAGCGTTGCCGTGTGTTTGGACAGATGTAGCTTCTAAAATTACTGGGGGGGGGAGGAAATCATTATTAAAATGTGATTGTTCAAATGTATTTTCCTTTTTTAAGTAACATTTCCAAGTTTGATGCTGGCTACAAAGCCCTCAACAGTATAACGCCCAACCCAAAGAAATGCAAGCGCTAAAATGTCAAATTAGATTTTTTAATGATTGAATGCATAAGTAAACAATTTACATCCTCACATCAATTGACAGCTCTGATGGAATTATTTCCAATCGTTATTCCCAATTATAGTCCGTAATACTTTCTGCACAGGCTGAATCTCAAAACCCCAGAAATATAATTATTTTTTATCTTATTTGTATGCATAAACAGACAGCTGTAGCTAACAGCTATAAGATAGGAAATAATTTAATTTTACAATAAATGTTTACATATGTATTGACCAATATGAAAGGCAAAAAACGGTGTAACCCTCACAATGTCCAGGTCTGAGGGGTATGATAAATGGATTTGGCCAAATTATATACCTAAACTGGTTGATGCTGTCCAGTCTGAAAATGAGATTGATTTTCTTGCTGTTTATATTTGCTTGAAATCATGGAGGAATTGATGGGCTTGGAATGTAGCTCAGTGAGTTTATCTTGACATCATGTCAAAGCTCATCTTTACCTATAGCTGCTTGACTTGGTCTGACCTCTAATGAAATCTTTATATTGAAGTAAATGAGATCTATTTGTTTTTACAGGACTAGCTGAGTATGGCCACTGACAAACAAAGAAACACAAACATAAAAAAAGACGTAGCAAACATTGGAATTCCTGACCGCCAGAGAAACTTTGTTAAAGCTGTCAAATGTATTTAATTCACAGGCTCTAACACAAAACATTTACGTTTCTAAAATGTGGCACAATAGCCTTGAGGGTGCCGTACAGCCAACAATAAGAATAACAATAAAATAACTCGTTTTCTGTGGAGTGGATACACATTCAGGATCTGTAGATCGGTAAGACAATTTGTTATGCGACGCAGAGAGCCTGCTGTCTTCTGCTATTGTGTTAATTAATGCGCTGATGTGAAAATGGAGCTGGGAGTTCACGACCCACAGTAGTTCATTCTCACTGACACTTTAATTTACATTATAATGACATTAAGAAAGAAACGATTAGCAATTATTTTTACAGCACAGCCGCGATAGACTACAGTTTAGAGTACTGTTCAGAAATTGAGAGTGAGAAAATTGTCATATTTCCGAGCTCTGAAAACGCATCCGGCGGGAGGACATTTCATCTATATTAGAAAATTATCCCTGACCCTGACCCTGTTTGGGTCAGGGCAACAGATGATTTGGGTAATTGCTTCTCAGTGAATGTCTTTATTTTATTTATTATAAATAAAATATTTGATTGGTCAGAATTTAAGTTTCACACATTAACTCTAACTGTAGTCAAAAGAGAGCAGGTCCATGGCAATCATCATTCAGTCAAGAGACAAACGGGGCCCTATTGTAGGCACTGGTGTAGTCCAGGGTATACGCGGGTATACGGCGTGTACCCACTTCTTTTTCAGTCATCATTGCGTAGACCACTTCTAAATCCCCCCAGATGCGCACCATTCAGTAGTATCTGCAAGCCAAATTGTCCACTTTTTTGCGTTCACACCAAACGCGACGGGGCGACAAGATCCCATACAAGTGAACGTAGAGATGCATATCGGGCGAATTTTCCGCGAGAGAAAACCGGCGACAAGTTTTGATTTGCGCGCCACACTTTCGCCATGCACAGGCGAGCGCATTCAAAAGGATTTGTGCAGCGACAAATTCGCTTGAGTTGAAATATTTCAACTTTGAGGCGAATTTCGCGTGATGACAGCCAATCAGCGTTCAACA
This sequence comes from Gadus morhua, assembly GCF_902167405.1. NCBI lineage: Eukaryota > Metazoa > Chordata > Actinopteri > Gadiformes > Gadidae > Gadus > Gadus morhua. Next base: position 4,558,527 of record NC_044050.1, on the reverse strand, counting down.
GCGTGGCCATATGAGTGACATGTAACAGCCAATCAGCGTTCAACCGTCAAACTCAGTGCAGTGCAGTCCGGGGTGAACTGCAGCATGGATGAGAATTTTTTGTTGCCGTTTGCGACTACCGGTGCTCTATATATAATAGTATATAATATAATATAATTGTATATATAATATCACGGCCAAAAGCTCTGTGCGCCATGACCCACGCTACTCTGCCTCTTATTGGCTAATACTCGCTGCCTTTACTGATTCGATTGTTGAATAATTTGAATGATGATGTTCAATCATCTTATGATATTTATATATATTGATATTATATATATATCTAACGAGATGATTGATGTGGAAGAGAATGATGTGCGTTTTTTTTTATCTAAGGTGAAATATGAACAAGGATTCATTGTCAAATTCAGATCTGAAGTATTTTATTAAAATAAATGTTCAAAACATTACTGAACACCATTTTTGCCTCATCTATATTTTACATTCATGCAGGCTGCCTGTGTGACCAGTAATACCTACAAACTGCTCCTGATCAAGTCATGTTAATTTTATAATAGTGGCCCACTCTGGCCCATGCTATGTGTTGCAAATCAGCTGTCCAAAGACGCAGTTTACAAAATAAATTACTGACTTGTCAAGTGAGAGGACAGGTGTCATTCCAGGAATAAGGAATAGTGTACTCAAAATGCATAGTTGTCTGTCACTAGTCTGTGGGCCAGTATTGGTTTAGTAATTTCATAATCCTCCCTCCCTGAGATCAAGCAGCAGAAATTATGTGACAATGAGCAAATACTACTGAAGGATTTTTGGGTAAACTAAATAGATTAGTCTCACATGTCACTGTTTCTAAAAAAAAGGGCAAACATTTAGAGTATATCCACTTCTCCAGGGACCACTACACCACTGATTGTAGGTAATCTTTTCATTCAAACATCTTCAAAACAAGCAACCTCGTATTGCAGAGCGAACCTGCTTCTAATTCTTCCCTTACATCCAGACCCCGTTGGCCCCACCCAGTACCTTCGCTAGCTGTCGGGATAATTTTATAGACGCGGCCTCCTACGGTTCCTACTACTATGCTGCCTCCTACTGTTCAGAAGAGGTAATACCTCACAGGAATCCCTTTGCTGGTTGATGTGGATGTTGTTTGCTCCACAAAGGGGAATCTGTAGGTCACCTGATGGGGAAGGTTCACAGATGTCTACTGAGATGTTCAGGGGCGATTCTAGGTAGTGTGGCCCTAGGCAGAGGATTGTTGACCGGGGCCCCAGGCAATTGCCTGGTATGCCTAATGGGATGCGGCGCCTCTGGAGATGTTCTACCATGGTCCTTGTTGTACATTGTATAAACTAAACTTGTTCCTTGTTATAGTCTTTACAAGCCCCCGAAACCTTTATGAGCAAAGTTGAGTGCTCTTGACAGTCGGATTCCACTGAGAACAAGACTTCCTTCTATTAGACTCTGAGCATCTAGATGATCTCTGACATTGTTAAATGTTTTCAACACTTTCCCAGTGGCTTGAATGAAATACTGTAATGAAGTGCTGTAATACTGGATCATCGGATGTCTCTGGCTTGACTTCCTGGAGGGTCTTTTTTTTTTTTACTGTAGGCCTATTCGTAATTCAAAAGTGTATATGTATTTTGCTGTCAAATTCATCTGTGGTCATTGATTAACTAAGCCTTCATGGATGTCTAAGCATAGTCAAAATAACAGTTTTTCAATTTGAACGTAGGGCTGCATTGAGTCCATTTTCAATTCTGGCAGGGGAACATGTTTGCAGCTGCATGCAATGGCTAAGAGCTTCTCTTTCTTTCTTGGAGTACTTCTGTTCAACTAAGTGCTCTTCCTGCAAATGCCACCTTGCGTTGTGATGGTATTTTTTGGTTTTCTGGGCAAGGATCACACGACTGGGCTGGCTTCCACAAGGATGTCCGTACCGCGGTCTGGATGAAAGTAGCTCATCCCTGGATGCTTATGATTCTTTCTTTGAGCATGTTAAGGACAACTGTTATCCAATCGGTCTCCTTCTTGGTGAGCTCACCAAGGAGATAGGGTTACATTTTAATGAGTTCCTCATTCGAAGAAGACTCAGAAGTAAGTACTTACTTACTTCACTCTGATTCTGAGGAAGATCACCTCTGCTTTGGGTGGGCTGAGAAGCGTTCCTCTGAGAATATGTATCCATAGAACTCCTGTGACGTAGTGTATTATTCACATTGCTCTTTGTTCATCGTCAGATCTTTCTTGTGTAGCATATTCTGGATCTTGTTTTGGAATACATCTACTGCTGCTATGTTTGGTAGACACCTAGACATAAATAACAGAGGATACACACCGGATCCCTGAACTTGTGAGAAACACCAATTCAAACAATTCAGTATTTATTATGAAGTTTGAATTTACATTTTTTAAATCTTTATGTTTTTTTAGTAATGTTTGGGTACATTTCTTGCAAAAATAGCAAAACAAAGTCTCTTCCAATACATCAGAGCGGCCTATTGAGGGGGGATCTCATTTGCTGAAGACAGGACCTTATTTCCACTTATGAGAGGAGATTTTGACATCAGTGATGACCCTTGACAACCAGTTAGCCCATTGGGCAGGCCACAGCGCTCTTTCCTGTTGCTGATGGGAGCACTGCGGTGATAAAAGTGAAGGATAACATCCTTTAAGTCTTCCTGCTTTAAATGGCTGGAATGCGCAGCTGCATTGTCTAGCTCGCTTCGAAGATCCTGGAAAGAAGTGTAGGCCACACATATCACACAGGCACTGTGGAGTCAGAGTGATGGTAGGGTTGTTTTAAACCTTTAACAAGACATTGTCCACTTCCACCTCAGCCTCCAAGAAATAAAATGGTCTCAAAAAGTAAATTGAATAGAATAAGTCATGTTATCATCTTAACACACACCAGTCGGACGTTGCCTAGATGGAGGTGGCCAAATAGTGATCTTTTTATTTTATCTTTTAAGATTTATTTTTGCATTTTTATGCTTTATGGTAGACTAGATAGAATCAGAATCAGAATCACTTACATCTTATTGTACAGTACACAAGAGTACAATTATTAGGCTTTGTTTCTCAACATTCACATAGCAGCAACTATACAAGATAAAATAAATAAAGATAAAAAACACATAAGAAAAAATAAGTAAGAAATATAAAATAAGTAGCAGCATCAATAATAATAATAATAAGTAATGAGGTGTAATAAAGTGTGAAGTGTAGGGTGTTCAAGTGGTAGTGGTAGTGGTAGCAGCCACAGGTAGTGTTATTGTGCAATAAATAAATGCTGTGCAAATACAATAGACAAGTATGGGGTTAAATACCAGTCTGTTGTTGTGGTGTGCGTGTGGATGGTTTGGGGGTAGTGTGTTTCTCCAGAGGCCTGACTGCTTGGGGAAAAAACTGTTTGTCATCCTCTGGGTTTTGGCCCTTAGGCTTTGGTACCGCCTCCCTGACGTCAGTAGCTCAAACAGTTTCTGGTTGGGGTGGCTGGGGTCCCAAATGATTCGGAGGGCCTTCTTGACACATCGGGCCTAGTACGTTTCCTGGATGGAGGGAACCTCACATCCGCTGATCCTCTCAGCTGTCCACACTACCCTTTACAGCATTTTGCGGCTTTGGGCAGTGCAGTTCCCCTACCAGGCAGTGATGCATCCAGTCAATATGCTCTTCGTTGTGCCTCTGAAGAAGGCCCCCAGGATCAAATTTTTTCAGCCGTCTAAGGTAAAATAGGCGCCTCTGTGGTTTTTCACCACCTGGTTGGTGTGAGGACCTCCCGATCACTGTCGTGTCATCGGCGAACTGGATCACTGCATTGCAGCCATGTGTAGCCACGCAGTCGTGGGTGTATAGGGAGTAGAGGAGGGGGCTTCAGCACAAGAGGCCCCAGGCCCTGGGTGCTCCTGTGCTGATGGTCAGAGGGGCGGAGATCTTAGAACCCATCTTCACCACCTGTTTTCGATCCGTCAGGAAGTCAAGGATCCAGTTGCATAGGCTGGGATCAAAGCCTAGGTCCTTGAGCTTCCTGTCGAGTCTGGAGGGGACTATTGTGTTAAATGCCGAACTATAATCCACAAACTGCATCCTCACATAGGTGTTCCTCTTGTCGAGGTGAGCGAGGGCTGAGTGGAGTGCTGTGGTAATGGCGTCGTCTGTCGATCTGTTGTTTCGATAGCCAAATTGGTAGGGGTCCAGGGCTGGTGGCAGCATTCTGCAGATCAGCACCTTGATGAGCTTTGCAAAGCATTTGCTCACTATGGGGTTGAGAGCAACAGGGCGCCAGTCGTTTGGGCATATTATTTTGCTCTTTTTTTGTACTTCAATGATTACTGATGACCTGAAGCAGGCTTGCACCATGCCCGTGGAGAGGGAGAGGTTGAAAATGTTTGTGAATACACCTTCCTGCTGGTCCGCACATGCTTTGAACACCCGGCCAGGTAACCCGTCTCACCCGGCCGCTTTTCGGATGTTGATGCGTTTGAACACTACACGTTCATCCTCTTCTGTGATGATAAGAGCGCTGGCTGTATCATCTGCAGAGTAGGTTCTCTCTAGGAGACTGGTGTGGCTCAGATAGAAAGGAAGGTATGGGAGATGGAGGGGAGGACATGCAGCAAAGGACAAAAAAAAAAGGACCAAACGTTAATGGTACGCGCTCTACTCTGTGAGCCACCGGGGCACCCTGCAATACCGATCTTTGATCACAACTCCGATCAATCAAACATGAACAGCCGACTAGAAAAATCGGTCAACATCCATACGAAAGAACAATGGCCCACAAAGGGAGGACATTAACACAAACAACTCATTCATATTGTTTCGCTCCTTTAAAGGCTCTAAGTGGTAAAAATACTTGCACAACAACCAGAGATCGAAACTCAACAACTGAAAAGTAAAAAAACATTTATTGTGGGACACACACAAAGGGTAGGCTAGTGGGACTGATGTTGGAGCCAAATAAATGCAATTTAGCAAAACAAAACTACTACTAAAGAGCTGAGCTCCTTAGAAAGAAGATATCAAAAACCCTGAACCCCCTAGCCTAGCTAGCGACAAAAAATAAAACGTACACAGGTGGCATCCACCGCTAACCTAGTGTCTCTAGGCAAGGTGATCTACATGGGAGCTACGTACAGGGTACCCCAGCTTACCTAGTGTCTCTAGACAAGGTGATCTACCTGGGAGCTATGTACAGGGTACCCCAGCTTACCTAGTCCCCTTCCCTGGGAAGAAAGGGAAGTCAACAGGACAGGTATCACACGGCAAAACAGACTAGCAAGCAAACAAATGTCAAACAGCTCACAAACAAAAACACAGACACCACGTAACAAATATTATCATGGTTCATCACACAATGTCTCTTGCTCTAAATTTGGCCTCTATTTCTGTGCAAGGCTGTACCTGTAACACAAAGCTTACACCATACAAACTCATCAGCTCAATATCATAGAGAAACAATCTAAGGTAAGAGTTGGTAGAACATGTGATACATCGAGTAAACATCTGTTCAATCTCTTCCTTGTCCACAGTAGGCATGCTGTCGGCAGCATTCAATAATTAGTTAATGTGTTGAATGTGCCCTCTTCTAAAATGACATGAAATGAAAAATAACACTGCTCTGTTGCAGGTGCCATCGCCACCACTCTCTTTAATCACTTTAATCAGCTGGAGGCTGAACAATCTGGCTTTTAAAAGAGTCACAAGGTAGGAAGACAGATAAGTCAAACTTCAGGAAGGCGGTGAAGCTTACTTTCCATGAAAAGGTGTGTTTATACAATCTCTATCAAGCCAAATTATTGTTATAAAATGGCCAAAAATATAGCTTCTCTAAAGAATATTTCAACATCCATTTGACCAGACCCCAAAAACTTCCTCGGCTTGCCTTAGTTGAGACGATGCCAATGCCTCGGTCTGGTGCGTTGTGCGTGTGGGACAAAGAGACCAAATATACATTTTGTATTTATTTGTATTTTCTCCTACTTTTGGATCAACTTAAGTCACATGGGAGAGTAACTGGCATTTAGGTTAATGTCAAATGACCCGGCTCGAGGGCCAATCTGACTATCTCTGGGCAGCACTCCACATGCTCTTTATAACCTCCCGTCCACCGTTTCCTCTCTCCCCCCGCGCTCCCCCTACCCTCCCCTCTCTCTCTCCTCGGCGGCACTTTGTCATTGCTACAGCAGCACTCGCCTAATGTATGATTTTATTTTGCGCAGTCTGGTCTTTTGTTAACTTTGTCTCTTAGGCTTTCTATGGCTTTTCAGTGGTTAACATCTAAATGTGTTGCATTGATGTAAAAAATGAAAAAGCCTTGTTGTGGAAAGGCAGGCTGTGGCGGAATGAGGTTGAGGAGAAATCATTGGATATAGCGTAGCAATCTGAATCTGGTAGCCATAAATAATTGACTCACGTTTTTGGTTCAGTTGTTCTAACCTTTGGAGCAAACACCTTAAAGCTATGAATTGCTTTTTAAAAATAAATAATAAATGCCAAGTACAATTTCCTCCGATTATTACCGTATTTAACTCTATTCATTTATCAACCCTCCCAAAACCATGACCTGCTGAGGGTTGGACATGGCGCAAAGCAGGGGTGTAGCGGGCGGGGGACGCGCCATCCTCCACTATTTACATCAAGTTACAAATTAAATGGTGGTAGCGTGGTGATGGTAGAAGCTTCGGTTTATTTGGATTTGCTCCATAAATGTGTTGTAGGTGATTTTTGATAAATGCAATAATATGACGTTCAATAAACATCTGTTGTTTTTGACAGGCCACATTTGGTGACATGAGTAGTGTTTGTCTAGACCTGTAGGTATGCGTATTGTTGTAATACGTGGGGTAATGAGAAAGAAGCATTATTATTAAACATGTTGATTTTTACAATTGAGATTAGCTAGTTTTCATATTTGGATACAAATTTGGAAAGATATTTTTAACAAACTTCTTCTGAATGTGTGCTCGTGCACGCAGGATTCCTTTTTGATGACGTCATGCACAGTGCCCCCGCTAAAAAAATAACCACTACACACCTGGCGCATAGAAATCTCCTAACCATAAAACAAATGATTATGCTACGTGAAGGGCCCCCAGAGTTCCTAACCCTATGGGAAGGCGCGGTCCAGCCCTCCTCTCGCATGCACATCGACAACTACAGGAAATAACTGCAGTCCTATGGACAGAAATGGCAATAAGAAAAAAATGAAAAATAAATAATATTTAAAAAAACAATCTTCGAAGAGCGACTCATCAGAATAAAAAAACACACCACACCATTGGATCTGGATTGGTCCTGCGCTCAGACTACAGGAATCACCGGTTCAGAGAGGAGGACAACTATGGAACCAAGCAAAGCATAAATGCGGTAGGCCCAAATATATAGGTGAAGAACCATTGAGAGTGAATTGACTGGGGAGAAGATGGCCAAAGAAAGAAGTGGAGGGAATCTGTAGCTGCCCTATGCGCCAGCATAGGCCATTTTATGTTTCAGAATTGTGCCTTTCGCACTTATTTACACACACATCCCATATAATGACAAGTAACAGTTTTGTAATTTTGCCAATATAATACAAATCTGAAACTGAGATATCACATTGTAAGTAGTCAGAGTGTTTAATCAGTACTTAATTGACCTTTGGCAGGAACAACAACCTCAAGGGCTGGTGCATCTCTCATTTCTCCCATCCTTCATGGCAGTTCCTCTCAAGCTTTCTCCTGCAATATTAGCAACGGTTTGTTTTAGCATCACTGTTTCGTTTGGCAGCTAAGCAGGGCTAGTCTGGTCCGTCAGATGGAGGTGGAGGGGATGGAAAACCAGTAGGGGGGCTCATCCCTCTGGCTGAGCTAATAACCCCAATGCCGGGTCTCGGTCCGGTCAAGAGCAACGTCCTTCGATGAGATCATAAACCATGCTCGGACTTCCTGTGGCCACTAAGCATCCCATGGCACTGGTGGCTGCGGGCCATCATCCCAGGTCCTCAGTCAGACCGTTTCACTCCTCCCCTCCCCAGGCCGATAGCCAGAGTGCACTGAATGTTTTGGCACCAATTGTGAGCCATGCATCACCCCAGTGGGCGTTAGACACGCTTCTGAACGAGTTGATAACTATACCCCAAACACTATGTGAAGCACTTTGAATTCCTTGAGAAACACCATAGAAATGCAATTACTTATTATCACAATATCTATTACATAATCCGGGCAGCGTTTTTATTCAAATCCCCTGACCCACTCTATTATAGAAGTGGCATAATTGTCACTGGAGGGTGATTCGGTTTATATTGGATGTCATATGATTTTGACATTAAGAGACAGAAAACAACACTTTGTAAACCTCACAGAATTTTTAAAGTTTATTTTTAACGTAGAAACACTGTACATGAATTACTTTCTCTGAGACTAATAATGATGTACGGATAAGTGAATTATTTTCAACTTAAAAAAATGTATCATTTAACACCTTCATACACTTCAACTCCATTATTACTCAATTTCCTAGTTTAGCTTTTGAAATGCATTAATATGCGGTCACTTCCTTGTACACACACACATACACAATAACAAACAAAAACCTCTAGCAAACAGAGACCCCACGCTCAATGAGGAAAAAACATCCAAGTATGTTTCGGAGCCATTACCACTTCTGTAAAAGTCACTGATGGCAATACGCTTGAATTTTGCGAGAAACAGGCGAAGAACTAAAGAGGCAACGATTGTTAACTCCTTGCAGCAATTCTTCCCAAAAGCTCTTTTACCATGACAACATGTTTCTATGGCAAGCAAGACTACTACCTCTACACATTATCAGGCCAATAAATGCACATGGTCTACACATTTTGCACATAGCCACCCATGAGCTAATGTGAGCCCGCTGCTCTACTGGTGTGTTTAGGTACAGGACTAGTGGAGCCACTTGGTCCGAGAATACATCCATCCACAAAGTTTAGTTTAACTGGTCCCAGCGCAGGTCCCAAAGTTTGTTCCTCCCACATTTGTCAAAGGAACCTTGATTGTTTACATTGCAGCTGACATGACCTGAATTTTAAAGGCCCTGGGAAGAGAGAATTGGGGTTATTTCCATCAAACTTGACCAATTGTAATATAGACAACAGATCTCTATGGCGAAGGAAAAGTGTATTGGTCCTTACTCAGATGATGGTTAATAGTCCAGAGGTGCTGTAGGAATAGTAGTAGTAGTAATAGTGGTATAGGTTATCACATGTAAACTTTTCTTTTTTTATGTTTCCCTTTTTTTGTCCAAAGCAATCCAATAAAGTATATATAAAAACAAACATAACCATAACAGAACAAGAAAGTCCTTGTGTACTTTTATAAACAGAAGTCTTTTGTGTGTCTATCTCTTTAAGAGAGTCCACGGCAGTTCCATAGTATATTTTAACAGATCCTTCTGTGAAAATACAGCCCGGTACATCCATTTAGCGATATACACAGCCTACAGACGTCTGCAAACCTATAATGGTTCAGTCCTTGCGCCTTGCTTAGACCCTAGTATACAACCTCTGACATCAGATTCACGTGGGGGACACACTCAAACGGGTGGGTCCTTCTGAATATCCTCATGTTATTCCACATCGCGCTGTCTCACAGCATGTGGAATGGGCTGAGGCGGCCAATCGGGGGGTGGACAGAGGGCCGGTTTGGGGGGGGCTTGGTGAAAGGCTCAAAAGGGTCCGAGGACTTCCAAACTTCCTTGGCAGCTCCCATTTTTCAACGGCAAACATTTAAAATGTTTGCCGACGGTAGTTTCAGTAATGATTGTTATACGACCATTGTACTTTTTCTTAAAAAAAAACGAACACTGGCCATCCTTCAGTGGCTGAGTGACAGCCCGTGCTAAACGTCTCTCTCTTTAAGAACAGACCATGGCTTCTGTGCAGTCTGGAGCGGGAGCCATGGGCGCTTGTGCTCCTCCAGCAGTGTTACCTCTTCCCTATCTCACTCTGGCGTAGGAACTGGATATTGTTTGCGCTGTCCGCCAGCTCGGGGTACTGCTCCACAGAGAGCACGTAGTAGCCGTCGTAGCCCAGCACCTTGCCCCCGCTCAGCAGCTGCCGCTTCTCCCCCTCGGTCCACAGCCGCGCGCCCTCCTCCCCGTCCCTCACGTGCTGCTGCTCCCTCGCCCACGCGCTGGCCAGCGCCCGCTGCCGCGCCTGCTCTAGGATGCGTGCCTTTTCCTCGTCCAGGGTCATCCCGTAGCGCACGTGTAGCGCCAGCGCGCCATACTGCAGCTCCACGTCGGCGAAGCGCCGCGTGCGTCCGTTGACCACCGTGGTGGACTGGGACACGGTGACGTTCACGCCGTTCTCCAGGGACTTGCGGCCAGAGGTGAGCCGCAGCGTGCCCAGGTCGTTCTCCGGCAGGCTGGTCTTGATGAAGTAGTGCGTATCGCGGCCCTCCACGGTGAAGTGCAGGTCCTCCAGGTGGAAGGCGTTGTTGAGGATGGCCGCCACCTTGATGCAGTCCTCGTTGGCAATGTTGAGGGCGTTGGTGACCACGCGGCCCTGCGTCACGGCCAGCATCACCCCTTTGCCGATGAGGGACTTGACGGTGGCGAACCACAGCCAGGGCTTGTCCCGGTCCACCCGCCGGCGGCTCAGCTGGATCTCGGGCATGCGCTCGAAGGACAGGAAAGCCTGGGCCTTACGGGTCACCTCCTGCTGCACTGCTGAGATCAACTGGGGAGAGAGACGTTTCTTTGGTTAGGGACATCGATCGAGCTATTGTAAAAAAATAGCTTTTTGGAAAATACATTGAAAGTCCTGCCAAACAAGCATCTGATCAGTGCTGCAGCGTGAGTCTGGGCCCAAGGCTGCTTGTTTTCCGTCTTCAGTAAAAGTAGAAATGCTTGGTACAGCAGTGATAACTAAAATCCCAGTTGGTTGAGAAACAGTCTGTGTGCTTCATGCATCTATGCACTTCCCTTGTAGGACCCCTGACAGAACTGATTTAACTGGACTTAATCTGCAAACACAACATACTTTTAGAAACAGTCAATAAACAGTTTACCAAAAACTTCACTATAGCCAAAGTGCAAAGCCATGTAATTATTGTTATCATGCTGGCAAGTTTTGTTTTCATGACCTGTGTAAATAATTGACAAAAAAAAGCCCACTTCCTCCCACTATAACCACATATGATGGTTTTAATGATATCTTTTTATCCCAAAAGATGAACAAAATTCAACAGCACAGCCGACACTGTGCGAACCACAGCTTTCCCTTCAGATGCTGACAACTATTATCCTAAACGAGAATGTGGAAATCCATTACCCACTCTGATTGAGAGAACAATGGTAATTGAAGCCATGACACCTATGTGAGTTAGAGGTTACGTACAGGCAGGTCATCCCACAGCTGGCTCTTCTTCATCTCCAGCGAGGGCTGCGTCAGGTCAAACTTGGGGATGGGGAACCCTGGGATGGCGTTGTGGAGGTGAAACCCGAAGGTCACCAGCCAGATGTTTACATCTGGGCAGAGGGAAGAGGAGTGAGGGTTAAGTGAGCTGACTTGTGCACTGATGCTGATTGCTGATTGCTGATCGGTCGTTGAGTAGCACTGGTGGTCCAGAAAGAGGTTCCCATGTGTTTTGGGGCTGAAGCACACCATGATCCCCAAACCATAGATGCATAGTTGGAAGGTCTGATTAGGAAATCGCCATTGTCACACACAAGTAACAGGATTGTAAAGAATATGCAGAAATATGTCTGCTTCAGGTTTGTAAAGTTTGAAAGGAAGACATGTGAGAACCTTGCATTTCTGATTCCTGCAGCTGCACTTCACTCCCTCCACTTGTTTATGATTAGGTTCAGCACTATACATATTTTATTGTAGCTACTCCAATTTCAATTGGATTCTTTGCATACTCACTTGGAGTCACCTTGTGTTAAAGCGTAGTCTGCTAAGAGACTTATGGTAAATGTAAATGAAATGTAAACCATGCTTTTTCATTGAGAGTCGATCTATGTAGAGTAACATGAAGCCTTTACCTGTGACATACTCCTTCACCTGGTGGACCTTGCTCACAGGGTTGTTGTTCCGGAACATGTACAGGTTGAAGGGCTGCGGTTCCTTGCCCACGCGTGTCCACGTGCCGATGTCTGGGGTGGTCCACCTGGGAGAGCACACAGAACGCCCAATCAGGTGACCACTCAGCACCGTCAACGGAGGTCCTGGCCGTGGGCTGGTGTGTGTCTGCCGCCATTGCTGGTTCAGTGCTATAGCCTATAGTTCTGCGAATAAGTCTCCATGTGTCCTATTTAGTGCACCTCTTAGGGCTCGTGCCCACATGGCGTGTTTGTCTGCCACTTTTTCAAATTGTTCCCAATGAGGAGAGAATGTATGCGGACACCTTGAGAAGATACGCCGCAGATATATGGATTGTGCGGCCGCTGCCAGCGCTCCTTGTGGAAAACCACTCGGCAGAAAGGCGCTGGCGCCGTCGCTGGAGAACATCAAGTCGAAAGAACATCAAGTCGAACCTCAACTATAGATTCAAATATAGAAGGAAACTACACAACGCTAGCCTGTCATACGACGGTCAGGCTGATGTCATGCGTGCATAGAACTAAAATATGTGGACCCAGGTCCTGGTCCGACATCTGAGTCGACAGATCCGGTTAACTTCACTTAAATTATTCCCCCTCAAAAAAGTGTGCAACTGATGCTCACTTATTTCTGCACAATATCCCATGATGCACAGCGGCCTTGGCTGTCTTTGGATTCCTCCAATAGAGAGGGCCCGGCATGCAGGTTATTTATGCAGCCGGGCCGTCACAGAGACATCTTACATGTGTTGACTTGTTCAGGAGACTGGTACACGCTGCCGGATTACCATCTTTTAATTATGATTTTAATTGTGGGTTTGATTGCGACATCAAACTTTGGAAGCTGCATACCATCTTAAATTGAGGGCCAAGCTGATTATCCCCACAAAAACATATTTTTGTACATCTTTTGTAAGATGGATCTTGAAAAATGTAAAAACCAAATGTTGTAATACTCTCCCTCCATTTAAAGTCTTGCAGTATGCCCCCCATTTCTGCCACGGTCAGAGCTGACTTGTCGACCGGTGTGCTGAATGCTGAGGTGCATTTTCCAGAAGTTTCTGAATGACGCCCCGGAGGTGTGAGAGCCGACCACCCACCTCCCAGCAGGGATGTCGTAGTCCCGGTCCCCGAAGTGCAGCAGGCGTGTCAGTGGGTCGTACAGGCCCCCGTGGAACCCGATCACCAGCACAAAGTCTGGGTTGGAGTCGAAATACACCTCTCCATAGGCCGTGTATTGCACCTGCACACAGCCATTCACATGACACGCACACAGACACACACACACACACACACACACACACACACACACACACACACACACACACACACACACACACACACACACACACACACACACACACACACACACACACACACACACACACACACACACACACACACACACACGAACAAACAGGTCAGATAAATTCAACATGAACGCCTTAATTGTGCCATTATTATGAATATTAAAAACTATATATATGCATTATTTGAAGATTTATTTTGGTCAGGTTTAACGTTGATTGCTTTGCTTTGTGCTGTGACATGTTTTTTGTGCGACCAATATCAATGCAAAATCTTAAAGTTGTAAGAGAAAAAACAGGCATGGCATCTCCCCCCTCACCTGTTTCAGCAGTAGTCCGTTGCTGCTGAACACGGCCAGGGGAGTCCCAGTGTTGTCACACGCCATGTAGAACTCCTCTCCACTGCTGATCTCCATCGCAAACAGGTGGCCCTGCACAGCACACGCCACACCCAGCATTTGGTTAGTATGAGCCGTTATAGAGGTGTGTTTCTGGGGTGTTTCTGCTTTACCAAACCGTTGCAGTTTAATTAATAGGGATGTATTTGATATTTGGTTGGCTATTCAACTCCAACACAAACAACATCATGTTCTTAAAACCCCCTCAAAAGAAGCCAACTTTTAAAGCAGCTCCTGAAATAGCGGTTGGAGTTGGGTTCTGGGAAACTTAAATGAATTACAATGTGCCGTAACCTTTTCAGAGCCACATTATGAAAATGATGTTGAGAGATTAAATGTTTGATCTGACACTACGACCTCAGCATATTAATACTTTATGTGCCTATTATAATTTTTGGCTGTGTGGGTGGTTATATCTTTCCAATAGGGAAAAGTCTTGCTTGCAATGATTTGGAAGAGTCTGTCTCTTTGGTGAGTTTCTGTTTGTTGGAATGAATCATCTTTCTGACCCACTGACCTGTTATACTGGATAACAATCCCAGTGCCCTTCCTCAGAATCAAACTATCCTCCTGATGTGTGATGTAACCCGGCTCAAAGGACCTGGAGGTGGACAGGCTAGCGGGGGTCTCTAAGGGGATCCGGGGGGGGGGGGGGGGGGGGGGGGGGGGGGGGGGGGGGGGGGTTACCTGCAGGTCATAGTACAGCGAGGTGATCTCGGAGCTGGAGTGGTTGTAGACATGTGTGATCCGAGTGGGGTAGTTGAGGTCGGCGTAGAAGAACTGTAGATGCTGGCCCAGGCTGTTCCTGGAGGACACGCGGCGGCCCAGGCCGTCGTAGCGGTACTGGATGGTCCAGCTGGCCGCCTTGCTGTAGACCCGCTCCAGAAGACCTGCAGAGGGGGAGACCCACTGGTGAGGCAGGGGCAACAGCCAGGCGCTTCTAGGGGGGCAGCACTTTTCTTAATGTTTACATTGACATTCACATTTAGGGCATTTTGCTGACACAGAGTCAACCCCGCAGGGCGTCAGCCAGCTCGTCAGGAGCAGTTAGGGTGAGGCGCCTCGCTCAGGGACACCTCGAGGTGCTGGGGATCGAACTAGCAATCACTAACTAACCTCCTGAGCTATGGCTGCCCCTTTTGATATTCTGTGTTCATTGAGCTTCTCTACTCACTAGCTGATATATGCTTGTATATATTTATACTGTATACATAAATAACCCACATAGAAACCCAATATGACCTGACTGTATTGCAGCTGAACCTCTTGACAACACCCCTGGCCACTTCTGCATAATAGTGTGATGCACCGCAAGACGTCTCTTCTGTACTTTTCATTGAATATCAAACAGATGCAGAAGCGCAGTCCAGAATAATAATCAACAGTATTGATTGGGCCGTCGGATATCAAGTGCAGAGACACCAAATACTCGCCTCCCTCCCACACTCACCTTTTGAATTGTATTCAAATATCTCTGCCCCTCTCTGCCGCAGGAAGCCGTCCTCGTCCAGCCGGTACTGGACGTCCCCCAGCCGCGTGATGCGGTCCCGCAGGTCGTAGCGCAGCGGGGTGAGGCGAGCGCTGTTGCCGGGGTTCAGCAGGTGCAGGTTACCGTTCAGGTCGTAGTTATACCTGCATTGAACCAAAGGGGGGCAGGGTGAGGGCACCGCAGGGCAGTACTGTACAACACAACCACAAGGGTCGGTTTTCGGTTGTCTTTTTGCATCTTCATGACCATCCCATAATATTACAATCCCCTACACACAAAAGTGCTGATTTCAAAAGGACCCAAATTGCATTAATTTTCAAGGGAAGTTCAGATCAGTAAACACACATTTCTTATTATTTACACCCACAATTAATATGTGTTTTGTTCGGAAATCTTTGCATTATTATGTCACTATCAAAAGTGTTTCCATGCAATGGGAATTTAAAGTGTACACAAATGACTGTAATTCAATAACTAGCGGTAAATGTTCAAACAGCCTTAGTTGATGTTAACACCACAACATAAGAGGCTGAGGCTTGTGGGGAGAGGACCCTGACGTCCCTGTGTCCAGGATGAGCGGTCCTACCTCCACATCATCTTCTCATTGAGGAACACGGTCTGCAGCTGCCCGTCCACGTCGTACTCATAGCCGTATTTGGTGGTGTTGGCGAACGGGCCGATCTTGATCTCTCGCTTGGTGACCCGCCCCATGTTGTCGTACTGAATGGTGATCCAATACATCAGCGACCTGAAGATCTCATACTGGATCTCCTTGATGCGGCCGTGCTGGTCAAAGTGCTTGGTATAGGTCATCACGGCCGTGGAAATGATCTGCCGTTCAAACAGGACCAAATGTGAGCATGATTCCTTGGTTGAAATGTTTACATTTCTCTGAAATTCAACTGTGAAATTATTATATTTGTTTTTATCTTGTACACTTTTTAAGTATCTTTTTTAGCATTCGGTCACGAAGATACACATTTCGTATCTGCTCATTTCTCCAGCACATCTGAGGTGAAAAGGGTTCAAGCAAAAGATCGGACGGTGCACTCCAATGGATCTCCTCCGTCCGCACGCCTCCGACTTTGTGATCAAGTGGGGGCCGACGCGGCCAGGGACCTCGAGGTCGCCCGCGCTCACCTGGTTGATGTCGTAGTAGATGACGCCAAACTTCCCGAACTGCTCCACCTTCCCCGAGATGTCGTCGAACTGGTACAGGTCGATGGGCAGCGGCGTCTCGTTGATGACGGCCTGCATGCTGGTCACCCTGAAGCTGTTGTCGTAGGTGTAGTCGAAGCGGGCATTCACCATGCCGTCCTCGCTGAAGCGGAAGATCTGCCGGTCCACCAGCGGGCCGATCTGTCGGTAGCGGATGGAGCAGATGAAGCCCTCGCTCTGCAGGTTGACCGTCTTCAGCACGCCCGCCGTCTCGTCGTAGGTGAAGCTGACCCGCGTCGAGTCGTACAGGATCTCCGCCAGCTTGTTCTGGGGGGCGGAGCCACAGTCACGTCAGTACAGGGAATACTATGGGTTTATGGATTAGGAATGAGGAAGTTCTCTCAAAAGATAAGTAGGTACCTATGAAACAAACACAGTATTTATAAATGGTATTGAGATTATTGGGAGCAGGATAGTTTGAGAGGAAATGGAGGGAACAGGGTCGAGGGCATGAATGTACAAAAATAATGGACAATAGAAGTGAAGCTTCCAATTCGGCAGTACCTGTCTGCGATACTTATACAGGATACGACGACCGGTTCCCAGGTGGGCAACTCTGAGGAGCTGTTGACAAGGACACAAATCAATATGTCACACAGCTAGAATGAACCTCTTTCAAATGCTGTGATTCAAACAAGGAGATGAAAGGGACGGCACTCAAAGGCAGCTGTTCAACTGGATCTGCTGTGTTTAGCTATCCCTCTGAAATATACAATTAAGGCCAGCGATAATAACTGTAAAATGAATGAACCTCATTCGGTTTCCCTCTAGCTATCCCTCTGAAATAAACAATTAAGGCCAGCGATAATAAAAAACTGTAAAATGAATGAACCTCATTCGGTTTTACGTCGATTTCATAACTATTCCCTGTACATGTTGATTCAAATATTCAGAAATTCAATGCAGACAATAATTATTCCATCGAAGAGTGAAATGATGAGAACAACATTTTAATATCTGTTTTGATTTACGATTGAGAATTTCTTTCTACGTAAGCAAGTAAGTTCAGGTATTATTTTTTCAAGAATTTTGAACCTAATGTAACGTATCAGTGGAGAATCGTTGTATCTGGCTGTGGGATTGTGTGTGTGGATGATGGCTGGTTTGAGCAGCCTCACCTGGCTGAGTCTGATTGGACTCTGAGGCCAGGTGTGGTTGCACAACCAGCCCTCATCCAAACACACACACTGATTTAAATTGATGCAAGAATCGCGACTTGAAAGGGCAATTGCCTGGAAGACTCTATGGAAGACCTGGGATCGACAGTCCCAGTGTTCTTAATCCAGGCTGCTGAACATCCTACACAGAGACCAGGGAGCCCCCCTCTGCACCCCACGCACCTGTCCGTCCTCGGAGTAGTCGATGGTGACGGAGGCGTTGCTCTCAGGGGGGCTGTAGATGTTCCTGTAGTAGCCGATGGAGCGCACCGTCTGCATGGTGTGGCGCGCCACGCTGGGCATGGTCACGGCTGACAGCCGGTCCCCCGCGTCGTAGTCAAAGATGTACTGGTGCTGACTGTGCAGGAGCAGCACCATGGACTGGGGAGAACCGGGAGAACACGTCTGTTAGGGGGACTGGGGGGAACCGGGAGAACACGTCTGTTAGGGGGACTGGGGGGAACCGGGAGAACACGTCTGTTAGGGGGACTGGGGGGAACCGGGAGAACACGTCTGTTAGGGGGACTGGGGGGAACCGGGAGAACACGTCTGTTAGGGGGACTGGGGGGAACCAAGAGAACATGTCTGTTAGGGGGGGGAACCAGGGGAACACGTCTGTTAAGGGGACTGGGAGGGGACACTGTGAGGGGGTTCAGTCGGTAACCTGTGGTACCTATGTCCCCGGGGGGTCGGATCACCTCATTACATTGCCTGGATGGATGCATTTGCACAGATTACCAATCCCAGTGCAGGGATTCTGAATCCGACCACATGGATTTACAAAACCTCACAGTTAAGAAATTTGTTGGGACAGATTTATACATTAAGCCCCCTCATGTAGAGGGGCTCGGTGAGATTATGAAAGGTTGGCAGAATGTAAATATTTCCCTTGTGTAAAGAGAGCCATGTTTAAAGAAGATAAATATCTTGACAGAAGAATGTGTGCATTGTTGAGCAATGTTTTACCAAGGCCGAGATCTGACTCCATGTAACGTCTACTACAAAAAAGAATCAGAAATGAGCTGATTGCAGAGTGAGTGATATTCAATTGATCATTGAATGTAGCTCCTGTTGGTACTGTGTTGTACTTTGAATGTCTGCATGTTTACATGCTAAAGCAGTGTTGGGCTAACAATAAATACAGAGCGTTTTGAATAGATCTGGCAAACAGGGGACAGAAATAAAAGGACAATGAGGAGGGCGATTAGGTCTGTATGATCAGCATGTGAAGCTGGGTAATGGAGCGCAGAACAGGCATTAGCCTCTCACCGGCCGCCTTTAATTAGGTTCCCCATGACCTCTCACATATGGCGGGCGGTGCGGAGGCATCTGTGTGTGTCTAGTTTGCAATACACTCGCACAAACAATATGTGTTTGTGTGTGTGTGTGTGTGTGTGTGTGTGTGTGTGTGTGTGTGTGTGTGTGTGTGTGTGTGTGTGTGTGTGCGTGTGTGTGTGTGTGTGTGTGTGTGTGAGAGAGAGAGGGAGACATTAAGGGATAAAGAGTAACAGGAAAACAGTAGCCAGCATCTGTCCTAGGCACATTGCATTCAGATGTCATTCACTGCTCCCCTTTTCTAAATGTTCTGACGGTACAGCCTCATTCTAAGATGGATTCAAGTAATTTTCCCCTCGTGCATTGACACACAATATTCCTTGATATATCGGTCACAAAGCAACACCTTTTTGTAGAAAATGTGCCAATCAAGCTACTACTACTACTTCAGCTTCTACTACTACTTCAGCTACTACCTACTACTTCAGCTACTACCTACTACTTCAGCTACTACCTACTACTTCAGCTACTACTACTACTACTTCAGCTACTTATATTACTACTTCAGCTACTAATTCAGCTACAACTACTTCAGCTACTACTACTACTTCAGCTTCTACTACTTCAGCTACTACTGTTATGTCAGATACTTCTACTACTTCATCTACTACTACTTCAGCTACTACTAATACTTCAGCTACTACTACTTCAGTTACTACTACTACTACTTCAGCAACTACTACTTATACTTGGTAGTACTACTTCAGCTACTACTACTGCTACTTTCTGATTCTTCAGTTGAATTCATTTTTAATTTCTTCATTTTTTCAGCAATGCTTTGCGCTTCTCATTCAGCCGTCAGCATTCACACGCGTTTTCTGCAGGAAATCAAATTTCTAGTTCTTTCTTTCTTTCCTCTTTGTCTCTACTAGGGCTGGCCCGAATTATTCGAATATTCAAATACTCGTTCGGAAAATTAGTATTCAAAGCTTAAATCAGTATTCGGAGCATCGTTTTTTTTTTTTTTCACGCACGTGACGTTACCAGAGCGAGGGAGGCAAACTATAAGCGTCAGCGACACCGAGCAGAGAAGCGAGAGAGGTGGAGGAAGAATAGATATCTTGTTTCCCTTTACTTTATAACGCAACATTAGCGGGATCTCTGGAGGAAAAGTAATGCTTAAAACCTTAGCTTAGTTGTTTGTTTACGTTCGCTGTACAGCGCCGCGCCAATCAACTGTGACTGGCTTGCTGCAGAGCGTGAGCGTCTTGGGAATACCCGGTCAATATAATGGATATAATATGGACACATAAGACAATCAATATTCGGTATTTGTTATGGATTTATTGTACAAATTCTCTGAAAAGATGCACGTTCCAGGATGAATTGAAAAGCTCCCGTAAGGGCTAAGATGGCAGAGAACAGCTGATTTGGAACGGAGCAACAGCTGTTCGCTTTCACGGGGAAAAACTAAGGAACTTCAACCTACTTAGGCCTACTAATTAACGTTCAAAAGCTATTAAATCTTCAACAAAATATGCAGATACTGTCAAAATCGGTTCCAGGGAGTATATAGGGATTCTTAATGTTGTTTTTGATGGGGTTTTTTTCTGGAACGAGTATTCGAATATTCGCTCGGAAAAACCAACGAGTATCCGAAGCCTGAAAAATGGCATTCGGGCCAGCCCTAGTCTCTACAAACTTTGGGACCTATCTCCTTCGTAAATTTTTCACCTAGAGACTCCATTCAGATTTTAAAATATTCAGAATAGCTTGGAATCGCGTGTTTTTTGATACTTTTTAAGATTATTTTTTTGACTTCAACTGTTTAAGACGTAACTAAATCAATTTTCAAGCGTTTATCTTCGTTCAAACCATTTAACAAATCTACACACTTGTATCTTCAATAATATATGACGGAATTAGTTTCATACCGACTTCGTTTTCAGCTGGTCTCATTGATTTACGTTGACGCTGGAGTGTGAGGACGTTCAGCATTGTTGCCAGATTCGGCTGTTTTTCCCACTCTGTGGGCTATTGTTAATCACGCACCGGCTCGCTATTCTCTTAAATACACACGCACGCACGCACGCACGCACGCACGCACGCACGCACGCACGCACACACGCCAACAGAGCAGGGCAATACATTGGACCTTTCAGATAATTCAGTTCAATTCACTTTACATTTCTGCATTTTTAGCAATGCTTTGCGCTTTTCATTCAGCTGCCACTTTATTTGTTTCCAACCATTTAAATTTTCTTAAATCCTGTGTATGTTTAAATTGTTTACTCCATTTAGACTTTTTAACTTTTGTTCAAGTCACTTCACTTGAATTAAGCCATTTAACGTTTCTTTATGTCTCATTCTATGTGGCTTTATCGAAAAATATTTTCAACCTCACTTTGCACTACAGCACTCACCACATTTTCTGCAGGAAATGCAGTTTCTAGTTGACAATGTTCCTCAAGACAATGCATTTAGCAATCCACACACATGCATGTTTGGAAATTCATCAAGCGTGTGTGAAAATAATGTTCATTAAGATTTCTCTTTTTAAAGACAACATTTAATCGCAAATAAAATATTGTTGCCTAATGTAATTGAAAATGCGATTTACTCAGAGAAAATGTTCTGCAAAATCTTGCTCTTGGAATCGCTGCCCAGTAATTAGCTTATCTCCGTTAGATGTCAGTTAAAATGATCATGGTTTATGTATTATGTATGAATCAGACTATCAGGCTCAATTAATCAATATGAATAATATGTTATTTAATCTATAATCATATCTTAAATAATCCTAATACATGAATGTTTGTATTATAATAAATTATGACAGCCATATCTGAATTATCTTTCAGTCAAGTCAGAGTGCCGTTCATCGCTATTTCTGGGCATCAACTACTTTTCTCTACACTTTTGGCAGCTGCTGTTAATTAATGTTCCACATAACAGCACATTTTCTTTCAATGGCGCGCATAATCAAAATGCTTTAAGCCTGTGTTGACCAGACTAAACCATATTTTGTAGACAAATGGGATATACAATTGAAACCAGCTTTGTATTAGGCACACTATTATTTGTGCACAATCTTAAATAAAAACCTTACGAGTGATGATTAAGGTTGTGTGCACTTTAAAAACTTAGTGAGAAGCTAATCGCAAAGATTATTGTTTATTTGGATGTGGTTGCCCCAAAATGTTGTATTAGTCAGCCTGTCCCTTACATGTGGTATTGCTGGAGAATTAGTCAGTCCTATTGTGTTGTATTGATGTAGTATTAGTCTGTCCTATCATGTTGTATTGCTGTAGTAGGAGCCAGTCTCAACATGTTGTATTGCTGTAGTAGTAGGCAGTCTCAACATGTTGTATCGCTGTAGTAGTCAGTCCTAACATGTTGTATTGCTGTCGTAGCCATTTCAACATGTTGTATTGCTGTAGTAGCCAGTCTCAACATGTTGCATTGCTGCAGCAGTAGTAAGTCCCAAAATGTTGTAAACTAGAGTTAGGAATTGAGAAGGTATTTGTTGTTCTTTCAAGATTAGATTAGAACACAGCGAGAGCACTTCGTTTGTCTCCGCAAGGAGGAAACCTTTCTGAGGATAATTTAAAGTAATTCAAGTGCGTCATAGAATGGATGAATGGTGCACTACTAGCTTTATAGGTGTTAGCTTTTATCTGATGAAATCACACTGCGTACATACAGCCTTATACAAGTCCCACTACAAACCTTTTAGCGTGTATATTTTTAGCAAAACACTCCATTCCAGGCATCATTTGGAATATTAATTTCACATGTAGGTCTGTTGCTATTCCTGCATGCTGTGATCCTCCTGGTTGACATGGAGGCTGTTTGTGGGGGCCAGGTCCGTGGATAAAGAGAATGGGGCGCGCTGGATAATGGAGTGGGAGACTTTCCAGGGTAATGATCCCAAGTTTTCCCTTTGTTTCCCTTTTTATAACCCCCATTTCTGCACCCCATACCTTTACGCCCCCCGTCTCTCGCCACATATTTTATTCATTTAAGACGCAATTCATGTTTTTGGTGTTCTCTTCAAAGTGTCACTCAAAAAAGTGAAATAGAAAAAAGTTCCTCCTTTCTCTCTCCCCCTTTCCTGTCACTTCTCCATCAGGAAGACGGATGCTCTCATGGCTCCACAATAACAAACAAACACAAGGAAAACTGAGAAAGTTTACTTTTGTTTTTTGGTGAAAGTTCAGGCCTGACTAGTGCCAGATGATGTAGCTGGCAATATATATTATTAAAATAATGATTGATCTGTGTGTGCCCACCAACACATTGTTCCCTGGAACTTTGACAGAAACCACTCAATGGGAGAACCCTTTCCACAACTGCAGAGGTGCAGGACTCAGACCTCAGATGGTCTACTGGTGTCACTATTGCCACTAAAGTTTTCATAGGGTGGCACCCCAAGTCATCTGTTAGCCCCAATCTTTTCCCTGGTCTCTTGCAGTATTGGCATGTCCTTGTCACATACCATCCAGAAAAGCGTGTGCGTGTTATTATGCTCTTTGCATAGCACTATTGCTGCGCCGCACTTTATTGAAACACTGCACATTCTCTAAACCGCTTCTTCCGCCGCGAGTCGTAACCTAAGCGGGACGTGTTTACACTGAGAGTGCTCCCAACGCCGCTGCGTACAGCATGGGCAGGCCTTTCTGCTACGTGCCGAAGCGGCGCTCCGTGGCTCGTATGGTGTGCGCTCCACTTTACATTGGAGCCCTACCGTAACCCAGTCAGTCTCGGAGAGACTGACTGAGAGTTGATCCCAAAGCTAGTGACTTCCTCCACACAGCATTCAACCGTGATATTGTAGTTTTCCTTTTTGAAGCGTTACTTCAATAAATCCTTTGTTTTAACCGATTTCACCATTGCAGAATCGGCCTTGCATCCACATTATACGTTTTTGAAAATGTCTTGAGCCCTGTGGGTGGATTCAAAATGTATCAAATGCTAATCAGTTCAGCAGCCTGAAGAATCCATCATTAGACTAATCTGCAGTCTTCTTGATAGTGTCAGAGTCCTTGATCTATAGCTAGACTGAGATAAACTCATTCTGCATCTGAACTTCTCTTCTGGGAAATGGAAAATAAACGACAACAAATCCGTTAAAAGTCTCTGTATTTGTTATTTTCTTTTTGCCTACATTTTGAAAGCACACACATAATTTAGTTTTTCTAGTTATTGCACTCTCATTAAGTCTACTTATCTCCACCCGTCTCCCAAACAAACAGCATGTTGCATCATCCCACTCGCATTTTCAGAAAAGGATGAACAATAAATGTAACTTGGTGATTGTGCTGTATGTCTGCTTAAATGTACAGAGGAGATGAGAGTCAAACCCAACCATGAAACTAGAGGTTGTTTGACTGTGTGTGATATATGCTCCTTACCCAGTGTGTGTTTGCATGCTATTCTCAATTTCTCAAATATCATCCAAAATACCTTTTTGATGGACAACCGTATAAAAATGTATCCATAACAGAAACAAAAGCAATCGGAAAACTCTGGGTTCTCATTGGACCATGTGTGTTTTAATCCAGCAAGGTCTCACCGATTAAAGGGGATTACCGGGGATGTTTTAGGAAGTGGACTAGAGAGGTTGAAGTCAAATGATAATCTCCCCCCTCTACGTCACTCTGCCATTGTCGGCGGTTGTTTGATCCCGCTCCTCCCCAACACGGCTCCGCTAAGCCTCTACAACTCCTCCAGGTCCTTGTTCTGGTGGCTCACGTCTGACTTACAAGACTCCTGTGTAAGCTCACCGCACACACACACACACACACACACACACACACACACACACACACACACACACACACACACACACACACACACACACACACACACACACACACACACACACGTGCGCACACACAAATGCACGCGCACCATCAAACGCACACACACACGAGCACAAAGAGGCACATAAACATGCACACACACACACACACACACACACACACACACACACACACACACACACACACACACACACACACACACAAGCACACACACGCATACACACTTACACACCCACGCACTTGCACATACCACAGACACAAACCAATGCGCCTAAATGGGAGAAAACACACACTCTCACACACATGCACACACAAGCACGGACACATGTACAAACACAGCTATTAAATAATATATCCAAAGCAATCTCTGCTGTTCCTTCCTCTCCCTCTTGCGTTGCTTCCCCTGGTTTATATTTCTTCCTACTGAGCGTGTGTCTCGCTCTTATCTGGATGCAAGGCTAGCTGATTCTGTGCATAGAACAAGGGTTACATGCATGTCAAGAAGACCTGCTTTTAATGAAGACCTGGAAGCCGAGAAGCTGAATATCAAAGGTTTTTTTTTTTATACATGTGCGGACGGTTTTTTGCAGCCCGGACGATAAACTGAAAACGCTGGTACAGCTGGTCTGGTCCACGCTTGGTGCTGATTCATGCAAATACACAGAGCCCATTGCATAGCATGTGTTCTGCGAGGTTTGATGTAAGTAATCAATGGTTTTGGTCTTCATCAGGATCACAGTTGCATATATTATAGCTCTTCCAGCTCTTCGTTCAATGACCACCTTGAAGGACTAGTCCACGCTAACACTCGGACATTGTTATAAAACATTCATTCAGGGTTTATTTATGCAAACTGCCAAACAAGTTGGTGACAGGATGAGGGTGTATTAATACACCTACATAATGCATATGCAACGTACAAAACATGTTGGTGACACGATGAGGGTGTATTTACCTTGTCCAGTGACAGAGTGACAGGGTGAGGGTGTGTTTACCTTGTCCAGGTAGGTGTAGCCCCAGGTCTTTCCGTCGGCGAACACCCGGGATACGATTCGTCCCTGGAGGTCGTACTCCCATTTCTCTGTGGTGGGACCCCGCTGTAGGCCAGTCACCTGACCAGTACTACACACACACACACACACACACACACACACACACACACACACACACACACACACACACACACACACACACACACACACACACACACACACACACACACACACACACACACAGAAACACACAGAAACACACAGATGTTGACCACCAGGGCTTAACCATCTACCTAAACATACCTTCAATATGAACACATGTTGCTTTTTGTAGGAAAGACTTAAGTACAGAGCCCCCTTGGGTTCACATGATCAAAACTAAAAAATAATTTGCTGCAACCCACAAGCCCTTCTCTCAAGGAGATGGACCTGCCTGGACCAGGGTGACCTCTTCTTCCCACTTAATCCAATTCATCTCATTTTGAAGGCAAATTGAATGCCGGTGAATCAGGGTTATTGAGTAGGTGTTTTGTGTTTTTATGAGAGGTTGTTTGACTGTGTGTGATATATGCTCCTTAAGCGGCGACCACTTACCCTAACGTCAGTGGTCACGGCAGACCAAGGCCGCTCCATGTGCTGAAGAACTAAGGAGGCCATGTGGATTGTAAATCCGTGCACGTCGTTTCCGAATCCGTTCACATGCTTTCTGAATCCGTTCGCACCCTTACAAATACATTTGTTTGCACGCTTTACCAATGTGTTCTTCTTTTACCGATCCGTTCGCACGCTTTACCAATCCGTTCACACGCTTTACCAATCCGTTCGTCTTTCACCAATCCGTTCCCGCACGCTTTACTTATCGCACAGCTTAACACTTTATTTTTTTGTTTTTCATCATGTGACCCTAGAGGGCCTCCGTACTTAGAAGCTATTATTTGAGTGTAATTCTTTAAGAATGTCATAGCCATCTATCTGCTTGGTTAGTGAAATGCAAATTGTGAATCGACTCTGCCTGCTTCTGTTTGAGCCTATTCCGATTTTAGATCAGTCCCTGCTCAATTCTGAACAATCAGGGCATCTGCTCCATAATTGGTTTGGGGAATCCATCTCTCCTATCAGTCAAAGGTGCATGAATGCAACACTTCTCATTGTCTGAGAACGTAGGGAGAAATGGGGCATAGACAGCAGAATTGTTTCTGTATCGTTATAACCCCTGAATCTTACCTACGTCACCTGTAATCAATTGCTTATCAATCCATACAACTGGACCCCAGCTCATACATATACATTGTAAACATAAAGTTGATTTCTTCTATTCCTTATCTTACTCTTCTCCCAAACCCCAGCCACCAGTATGTGTATATATCTCATATCAGGGGACGCATGAAGTCTCATCTCTTCTTATCTTGAATTATTGCAGTCTAAGGCAAATCAAGTTGTACTGTGTGGCAATGTTGCATACAAATCCAGAGAGCAGAGGAGCCCAGATTGTGGTCCCTGGGAGCCAGCTGATGGAGCGGAGAGTGAGCACAACACAATGAGGGAGGGGAGCCGGCTGTCAGCAGCCATGTTACTGCAGGCGGGTACCTGGAGTAGGTCAGGTTGACAGACAGCAGCTTGCTGCTGGGCACCCAGAGTGACGGGTGGCCTTGGGTGTCATAGATGATCTTCAGGAGGAACTTGCGGTGGTCATCGTAAATCTTCTCGGTTCGCAGAGAGCGGTCGTAATCCACAGACAACAGGTTCCTGCCATTTACCTGGAAAATACCCACAAACACAATGTTGTTTTACAGTGGCAGTGGCCCTGTGTTACACATAGTGAACTGTGGCATTGTGTCAATGTTATTCAAATAACAGCGTCGTTCAGAAAGAAGCGTCAAATCCAATGTTTAGCCGTTCTTTATCACCCAGTTTCAAACATTTGTGCTCTGAACTCAAGTCATGTTCTTTGCAAAGTATCCACTTCGATGTCGCAATGAACACACTCAGACACTAATTGTATTACGCCTAGTTGCGTGATGGATTTCATATACCACATCACTCATTATAACACTCTTACTCAACGATGTGTACTAACTTAGAAAGATATATCACAAAGTTAGGGCCGTTACCATGGAGAATCCCCACCCACTCCTTCCTAGAATTCTCATTCCAAAGAGCATTTTTTTAATTGTCATAGTGGTTTACTCATCATACATCAAAAGGAATCAAAGGGTAATGTTCCTTGATGAAATGTGTATGGAAAGGCTACTGAACAAAAACTACATTTCATTTATGTTAGAAAATAAAGAAATTGTAATAAAACCTAATGCATAATATCAAAATAATCTCAATGATTCAATCATCTACTAAAGGAATGAGTAGATGAAAACTAAAGGAAAATGTATTTTGGCAAAGTCAGCTCCCACGTCTACTGAAGGTTAAAACAGACATAACCTTTATCACGTCCATAATCATTGTTTATCTTTGTTTTGTTTATCTGCGCATAGCTCTACATAGAACAACTAATTATGTATTTGGAAATATGGATCCGAATTCACAATCATTTGTCCTCACGTGACATACGAGTAGTACCGATGCACAAGTTTGTCAATAGAACCAAATATGCAGACACTGTCAAAAACCACCAACTGTGGCTGATCAGCGCATGAACAGAAAAGAACATGACAAGGATGAAAGAGTTTGCAGAGATTATGAGCTATTTCATTAATTAGTTAGTTAGTGGACTAGCATGTGTTTTGGGGTACACTCCACTGTTATCCAAAACCCCTATGCCCTGTGTTTCAAGACGAATCACAGCATTTTCAGTTTACAATCTTATGGTATTATAAACACGGTGGCCGTGATGTATGTGTTATGAGTGAGTATTTCCTCAATGTTTAAAAAGGAATTTATATTTGGTTGTAAACAGTGACTTTTTAATGTGATGACGGTAGTCCTGAGATTAAAATCCTTCCGTAATATCTTTATAGTTTTATCGTTTATTGCAGACATTTTGTCACTTGTATTGCGATTGTAATAATAACTAAAGACAAGGCAACCTAACAAAGCCATCATCACAGATTGTAGTTCTGTAGTCGTTACAAAGTGTTATCTTATGAGGATTCAGTGATGGGAGGCCCTTAAAGCCACAGTTTACCTGTTCGGTTTCCTCATGACTGATCAATTTGTAAAGAACACCCTTGTTTACCAAGTAGTGTAGCTGAGGGCTGGCACTAGTCTATCCTGTGTTTGGCAAGAGAAGGACGTTTGTTAACCTCTGGATCAACCAGGAGGCTATAAATCCTCCTCTGGTGCGGGATTGATGCCTGTGTGGTGCTTGGAATGTGCTTGGTGCTTGCAAGGAGCAGCTCAATAGTAATGATAATTTGAAGCGTTTTTCCACCTAATTCAGAGGCCCCGAGGAATAGTTGCCAAAGAGGGGAATCACTATCCGATGGAGTCATTACATTTAAGATGGAGTCTTTCTGAAAAAAAACGCTGGAGTCATTTCTCCCCCTTTAGACACTCGTCCAACTAGACATTAACACTGGAGGCCTGGAGGTGAGAGCAGATAAGAGCGATGTATGGATGATAAGCAAACAAAGCTCAAGAGCAACGGGACGCTGGCCAGCAGCAGGGCAGCTTTGGGATCCTGGCCAACCATCCTGCTGAAGCTCTGCCATCTCCTTTCGGGGGGAGAATATCATTTTGCAGATTGAAAGTGCCCCCATGTAATCTTAGTGATGATCCAATCAATTGCTGACCTTGGTGTTATTAAAAGCGCAGGGCAGAGCTTAAATCTCACCGCGTTGAATGCTGCCTTAAAGGCCGGCCCGATGAAGGACTTGCATTCAGCAATGCAAGTCAATTCAGAACCTTGGTTTGTATGAAAAACTGCTTTGTATAAATAATTAATTAGAGAATCTTTGAATAATTTCATCTTATTATGTGTTGGAATGTAAACCATTGTACACTTCAATTACCAGTAGGATTAAAACCATACCTATTTTACAAAGGTTATGCATGGGACTATGTTGAACCAAGGCCCATCTCACTGCACCAGCAGAAACATCCCTTTGAGAGTTAATGAATAATAGTGAGCATTGTTTTAATGGAGACTAATCCAAAATAAATCCATGTTTCTCTTGATTAACATCCTCCAAATAACCTTGTTTAAATGGCCAACAGAAGATGCTGTGTGCCTTGGATGGATTTAACATCCATCTCGTAGTGTGAGCTGATCCCGTTGGAGCTCCCCGTCATGTGGGCCTGGCAGCAGGGACTCACCCGGAGCTTCCTCCCGAACACGATCACCTTCCCGCGGGTCTGCTCCTTCCGGAACCGCCACTCCACCAGGTTCTGCCCGCTCTCGCCCGGCAGTGTCATGTTGCGTCGGGCCACGGTGGGGTTGGCGGCGCCTAGCGAGGGGTAAACAGCAGGGTGTCGCACTGCTACGTCACACACTGCCCATTAGGATCCTCATCGTAAACCACAGTACCACACGTAGAACCAGCGCCACTGGACTCCGCGTTCCCGTCCTAAAGCCAATAGAGGCATCAGACCAAGCAGTAGGCTAGACTCCTGAGTGGATTCTGAGCTGTGTGTGACTGTGCCTGAAACGTTTCCGTCATCGGAGTCCGGCCATAATTACCCCCGGTCAGCGTCCGACTCGGAGCTCATAATGACGTAAATGTTGCTTTGCTTTCAAAAGATCTTGCGACGTGGGATTCTGTGGTTTAACCCTTCAACCTCAATATATATTTTCAGTTCTCCACGCCGATATACCAATTACAAGTCGCCACATGAAGGAACAACCTCGGGCGTGTCCAGTGCAGATGTATGCGTGTGCCCTGAGGGCCGCCATTACCTGCCAGGATGTGGGGCTCGGTCTGGTAGTGGGTTTCCATCCCGTTGGCGTAGATGACTCTGAGGGAATGGTCGTTTCCCACCTCGTAACTGTTGCGCAGTTGGTCTGGTGGGGAAAGAAAATCATCATCATCATCACTCACCCATTTTCTAGCCATGAAAACTGGATTCACAATATCTATATTCTGCAAACATTATTTGAAGAATAAAATATATGGATAACATTTGTGTTGCAGCGATAAACAGTCAGGGCAATCAATTCCTTTTCAATTGCTACAAATTGATTTTTTGTACTAGTAGTAATAGTAGTGGTAATTAGTACGTAGTAATGAGTAAGGAGGAATAGTAATAATAGTTTTCTACTCATTAGAATTGGGTGCGAATTTTTATTTGACAAAAACAATGATTCATCCTGAAACCATTTGCCAATTGTAAATGGCTCCTATTTGGCTAGCATTTCATCTGTACTTGATACAATCGTTTTTCCGCTGATGTATCATCGGATTCCAGATCAATAAACTATAAATTATTTAAAGTTACTTGATAGGCCTTGTCACCCTTGTTCTAGGATATGCAATCCCTCTGTCTTCAATCGGAAACATTGTCTTATTTTAAGAAATCATTCATGGAACCAACCTAGCCTGGAGGATATTATTCTTTAAAGTAGCATTTAATTACAATATATATACACTCAAACTAAAAGCGTCAACATTCTTGATAATTTATACTTAGCTTGAATAGCTTTTATCTGGACAATATTGTAGCATATTCACATCAGAAATATTGAATCATCATCATAACTTAATTCTAATTTCAGCTAAATGAAGATGCTGAAAATAAGGCTATGCCTGGTTCAGATCCTTGAACTAAACACTGTATTCAATGCTGGTGCTCATCATATTTATGACATCTTTATGACATGTATTTGAGTTCAATGTAAGGCTTTGGCTAAAAGGACATGTAATGCCAGGAATTCGGAATAACGGGGAAAGTGTCAGACGGGGTATGATTACTGAATCGTATTTGTCTGTTAACCATTGCCTGTAAATGAGCATTTATGAATTTAATAAATTTGATCATTGATGAGTTTGACAGTGATATATAAACGGTTGGAAAAGGCGAAAACGTAGATGACTAACGACAGCGATCCATAACCAGCGATGGTAGAAGCAAGGAGAGCATGATCCATGATGAGACGCTGCTGTTCACCATGAGCCACAAACAATGGTGTACAAGAGTTATTTTGTCCAACATAGATAGAACGCATAAGCTTAGCTTAAGAACCCCATGATTTGTATACACAGACACACACAACATACATCCCTTCATTTCTCATTTCCCAAGAAACAGAGAGGGCAGAGAGGGTAAGCGAGAGGTTGAGAGATAGAAGGAGAGAGCGTGAGAGAGAGAGTGAGGGAGATGGAGAAGGAGAGAGAGAGGTGGCCAGCCCACCTAGGCGTATTCACTACTTCCTCCTGTAGCTGGGGAGAGAGAAGGCCTACGTATAAATAATGCATGGGGATCCAGGGAGAAGTTATTCAAACCCAACCACGAGTGGTTGGGTTTGAATAACTCATCAGATTGCAATCGATATTGATCCTGCTGTGGGGCAGAAGCTGCTTCTTCTCTGCTGCTTCCCACACTGTATGCTGGGGAAGCCAGCCTGACATCGTCTCCACCTGCGCACACATGCAGACCAGTAAGCTGCGGCTCCTTTGGTTCAATTTAAATCAGAGCTTGGTTCATCATACAGCCCATTGTTACTGACCCGTACAGTATGACCTCCAGTCACATGGGGGATGCGCTCACTCCAGTGAAAATATGGAGGAATTCATTTCCAATATGAATATTTAAGGCTCTTGACCAGAGTTCTGATTCCACAAGGTTTTAAATCTTTAAATTGTCAACACATGTCCATCACTTACATCAAAATATCAAAGCTAACAACAAACATGCAGATAAAAAACTGGTTCTATTCAGTTCTATAGCTTTTAAAAGAAAAAGCTAGATCGATTCCATTCGTACATTAATGCCTGCTGCATTGCTCCACATGGCAGTTGTATACATTCTGTTTATACAGTGGTAGGATCATGAGGGGGGCTAAGAGAAACATATAATTGCAGTGACATTTATATCTGCCTAATTATGTCCTAAGCATGTGCAAGGGGCATTTGAAGTGCCTCAGGGGACGAGA
The DNA here is from genome assembly GCF_902167405.1 of Gadus morhua. Taxonomy (NCBI): domain Eukaryota; kingdom Metazoa; phylum Chordata; class Actinopteri; order Gadiformes; family Gadidae; genus Gadus; species Gadus morhua. Next base: position 4,525,755 of record NC_044050.1, on the reverse strand, counting down.
TCAATCATTATTGACAAGTGACTGTAAAGACGGCCCATAAGTCAGGGGGAGAACTGCTCCCAAATGTTAGCATCTCCAACTGTAAATCAAAAATGTTACTTACATCTGAGGTTAAAAACTTTATTCAAAATCCAATACCTAGATTGGGCCATTAATTATGTATCCCTTTTTATCGCTGGAGCTGCGTGCGTGTGTGTGTGTGCGTGTGTGTGTATCTTTTACTGTACCATTCATCAGTCTATTGATCTCAAAGCTCTTATGTTTACAGACTCCTGAATAATGAAGCAGTTCCAAGGAGATTGATAACTGCGCCAAAAATGAAAAAAATCCCTCCCAACAAACAGATATGTTACCCATACCAGCACACACACACACACACACACACACACACACACACACACACACACACACACACATACACACACGCGCACACGCACACGCACACACGCACACGCACACGCACACACACACACACACGCAAACACACACACACAGGCACACAAACACACACAATTGAAGGTGTTTAACCAATTGTCGCCACTGAAGACATTGACATAAAAACACAAGCTTTGAAAAAAGAAATATTACAAAACTGATATATTTTACAATAGTTCTAGGTATATTTTTGAACGCTCCTTCTATGTATCTGACCCCTACTTCTCTTTGATTTCACTGCTTATCTTGACGGAACGGTGTCCGGCCTTGTGCCTTGCATTTTAAAGCTCTTTCTAAACGCTCTGATTAGAGGACATTGTAACAATAGGTTATTATTATTGCAGTTCCGATGACCAAGGGAAAGACTGGGAACCCCTGAAACACACTGCAGACCTCCACCAACACAACCCCAGCGCCGGCTCACCCTGGACGAGTGTGTAGAAGGAGTCGATAGAGGAGAGGTTGGTGGTGATGGACACGTCTTCGTCCCGGCCCGATGTCTCAATGTCCACCACCACGGAGCCGGAGGACATGTCTCCGTGGAGGTTGGTGACCACGCCCGTGGGGAAGGTCACGTTGGTCAGCCGGCCCTCGCTGTCGTAGCTGTGTGGAAGATAAGGAATCATATTTATACACTAAATCAGACACTTTGAACGGATTGCGATGTAAAGGTCAGTATTGTGCTCTGATGTGATGTTGATGTGTCAACAGAGATAGAGGGCTGCGTGTTTCTACTGGTGCGTGTGTGGCGGGCAGCCGGCCTGGGGCTCACTCGTAGAAGGTGGTCCAGCCGATCTGGATGCTCTTGGTGGCCAGGAGGCCGCTGTTCCCGTGGTAGCTGAACAACACCAGCTCCTGTCCCTGAGCCGTGAGGGACTTCAGTCCTCCGTTGGTCCCGATGGTCAACCAGATGACCTGCCGCAGAAACACACACACACACACACACACACACACACACACACACACACACACACACACACACACACACACACACACACACACACACACACACACACACACACACACACACAAATATGTACTGGGTTTCAATGGCAACATCTTGACAGGTACTCTTTTCGAGTGTTCCTGTACTGCTCTTTAGTGCTGTATACATTAGAAATATGTTGCATGACATAAACTACTCCACATGAATCAATGATGTATGGCTTGTTTTCTGCCGTCCTTTCCTGCTTGTAACATCCGCCTGAACCATGGACAATAGAATATTACCTGGTTGTCGGGGGCAACCACTCGAACCGGCATTCTATTTGTGTCTCTCCGGATGCGCAGTGTGTTCCCGCTGCTGTCGGTAACAGCAGTTACATCTTCCTCGTTGCTAATTGCCGCAAGGTGAAAAAAGAGAAGAGAGAAGAGACAGAGCAAGATTGTAATCTAGTCGTCTGCAGGACTCAAATGCATCGCTGGACTCCGGGGGACACGGTGCACAGACGTATCTGGTGTTTAGCGAGGAGGCGTTTGAATTTAAAAGACCCCTCCGTGGGAAACAGACTCCATGCCCGCGGACAGCAATATCAACCCGCTGATATTAGCAGGCGAACCTAAATGAGAAACCCCCTTTGTTTCAGTTTGGTACATGAGTCGGACATGCAGCCATAACAGAAACCCCCAGCCGAACAAGACCGAGTGAGCTACAATGCTGACAGCTGCCAGCGTGCGCTAATGCAAACTAGAAATTCATAGCCCATGGCGTAAACATTATGTTCATACATTGGCAATGTAATAGCCGCGTTAAGTTTGACAGGTCAGAAAGTGTGATTAACAGCAACATTTCTTTGAGCCAAACAAATGAAGGATGGGAATTGGGAGCTGTTAAATAATATGACTGCTGGCATACTGTTACAATTTGCAATGCCGGTCCTCAGACTTCGCACGCAGAGGTGCCAAATGACAACAGCTATACAGGTTTTCTGGATCGCGTGGACCTACGGTGAATTTTCATATTTGTAGCGCGATCCAAAAAAAACCCATTGAATCATATTGTTCTTACGGCGCAAAGCACATGTTATTTTTGCGTGCTTTGGTAAAGGACTCACATCTATTTTGGGCGTGTTTATTCTGTCCCAACAACAGTGTGCTTTGGGCTTTGAAAATACTGGAATGAGACTTGCACTGGGGTGCACCACTTGCAGTATCCTACTGTGATGCTTTTAAAAAATCAATGCATGAACTTCTATTGCTCAGGCCATACACACACACACACAAACCTGTAGCTGAAGTTGTATTTGTAATCGCCAGTAACAAGGGACATGGTGAACTGGTGGGTTCCGTTGGAGTCAAACACGTACAGCTCCTGGGAGGCAGGTGAGGCGACCTCGTAGGAACTTGGACCTGAAGCCAGAGAACCTGGAGAGAGAGAGAGAGAGAGAGAGAGAGAGAGAGAGAGAGAGAGAGAGAGAGAGAGAGAGAGAGAGAGAGAGAGAGAGAGAGTGAGAGAGAGAGAGATGTGTTGAGATAGGCAAGCGTTACATTCTACTTGCTAAGCAACATCTCAGATGATATATATCAGAATGGACCCAGGGAACCAGGGTCAGAAGAGGGTCAAAGGAAGTATATCTAGCAGTTAATGCAGACAATATACAATATGCCTATCCTTTATGATATACTGATACACTGCAGCGTCTATTCCCAAAAAGACATGACGATGATGCATTTCATTCAATTGAAATGGAGCAAATGTAATGGAATAACATTTGGACTCAAAGCCTCACGCGATCATCAATAAAGTGATCATATCAACACGCTCCCCCGTTTGTGTGTATTGGCTGCAGGTTCACATTAGGGTTCACGCTGCAACCCGTCCGGGTGCTGTTCTACGTCTCCGTACCGGTGGGCGGCTGGTTGCGGCGCACCGCCCGGATGCGGATGTTCCCCAGGTCGGCCACATACAGCGTGCCGTCCGGAGACACCACCAGGGACGACGGACAGTTGAGCCGCGCGTCCTTGGCGTATCCATCCCCCGTCTGGTAGCAGTCGCAGTTGGCGTCGTTCTGCAGGGACAGGAGGAGCAGGCTGAGGCCAGAGGAAACCATGCTACACCACGTGGGACTGAGTTCTGGTATGATGCCAGTGGGGAAGGGGGACTGCGTGGTGCTATCACAAACACATGATCCATGGCTCAACCCATCAGTTGGACTGAATGTGATGCTGTGCTGGTTGCTTTCTGGCGTTTTTTAACAAACATTCTAAAAGACATGGATCCTTTAAACATGAAAAGGAAACGTTAAATGTTCTCTGTCATCGGTGTGCTCGTTCTGTTCCACAGGAGTTGTGTGTACTTCACGGTGTTCAACGTAACCTTTCCCATGCCAATATCCCATAATAACCATATTATAATGTACATGATTTCCTTTTTGGCAATTTTAATAAAGTCGTGTTCCTTTGGTATATCCTTTACCAGATACTTTAATCCAAATTGACTTACAGTTTAGATTGATAACAATTGTCTGTTTT